>NW_026110717.1:525000-703018 GCF_024679095.1 Eriocheir sinensis
ACATGAGGCACGTCTAGTACGCGTCTTCACACTGCACAAAGTACTGTGTGAGGCCCTAAAATTCTTAGCCACAAAGTGCCTAGTTTCTCCCACAGTGTGTAATGAGTGAAGGAAGTGTCTCACCCAAACCAACACTCCAGCAGCCAGGCCAACAAAACAAAATGAGACACAGAGACAGAAACAAGCCATGACGGTGTACAGTAACGCTTGGAAGGGCAGTGTGGCGTGCCCTGTTGTCTGTTTCCAAGTGGCCGCCACTGATTCACTGCCAGCCAGTCAGTCAGTCAGTCAGTCAGTGAAAACAAATGAGCAATGGACAGCAACAAGTGCTGACAACAATGTGTGGAAGGCAATGCACCGGCACACCTTTTACCTGTGTTAGTTTACCCAGTTAGCGTATCAACCCAGAGGGTCAGAAATCCACGGGGACCGACCCAGAATAGTTTTATGCATCAATCCAGGACGTTAATGTAATGGAAAATAGCCAAGTGTTCATGAGTGTCAGTACTGACACAGCTTAGGGGGTCGAGGGGAGATGGCCCCCAGCTAGGTAGGTTAGGTTAGGTTTTGCTTGGTTACTGTAAATTTATTGGGCACTCAGCAGTGTGGGGTGCAGAAATATGCAGCGAGGGACGGGGCGGCATACGTGGTCCAATCCGCCGTTCAGTGTTGTGAGAAATACTTCTGGCAGAAATAAGTGGCTCTGGTGTCCACCACGCAGGGGGAATACACGGCAGGAAAACATTACTTTGCCTGGTGTTGTTCTAGTTTGTCCACTTGTGATCTTTGTGAGCACTGAGTGAAATGTAGAAACAGTGGGAAAGTTGAACTATGAGTTATTTTGCGATGCAGCTGCGGGCTGCTGTGGGTATACAACAGGCAGCCTCGGTGCCCTGCAGTCCATCGCCAGCTGTGCTGAGCTGCTATGTAGATAACGTGCACACAACATACTCAATAAGAAAACTATATACCGATGTTTATTAGGTTCGTCGGTAATATATATATTTTTTTTCCGCTGCTTATAATGGACTTTTGGCGTTAGTGGACTAAGCTTCCCCCCAAGTTAGTTTGTTATATGGAGGGTTTACTGTATGTGTGCCTTCTTGGTGTCCTGCGGGGCTTGGCGAGGGAGGCAGCGATACAAAAACTGTAAGGCATTGCTGCCCATATATAACTTTTCCCATAAGAATATGTATTCCTACTACACAAGCTCATTTGTCGCCCACATAGTCACACAGTAGTAGCCGTGCTTATTGTATATATGAAGGCAAGGTAAGGGAAGGGAAGGGTGTGAGGTATAATGAATATATAAAGAAATTAGAAAAAAATTGAACCCAAAATAGATGTATGTGAAAGTTGGGTTACAGTGAAATCAAATTGTGGAGTCCGTTCTGGCATAGGCTCCCGCTGGTCCATTTCTCCCCTCTGCTCTGCCACACAGTCCCAACACCTATTTTTTCCTCTCATTTGTTACCTACAGCTTACATATGAGAGGAAGAGATAGGTGTTGGGACTGTGTGGCAGAGCAGAGGGGAGGAAAGGACCCGCGGGAGCCTACGCCAGACCGGCCTCGACATATTTGGAAGACTAGAGGTAAGGTTGAGTTAGGTGTAAAGAAAATGCTCCAAGTCTTCCATCAGTCCTAAATGATCCAAGTGAACTGAGTCATGGATCTAGGTTTTATAATATAACACTAAACACATAAACAAAAATAGATGTATGTGAAGGTTGGGTTAGGTAAGGTTGAGTTAGGTATAAAGAAAATGCCCCAAGTCTTCCATCAGTCCTAAATGATCCAAGTGAGCTGAGTCATGGATCTAGGTTTTATAATATAACACTAAACACATAAATAAAAATAGATGTATATGAAGGTTGGGTTAGGTAAGTTTGAGTTAGGTATAAAGAAAATGCCCCTATTTACAAGTCTTCCATCAGTCCTAAATGATCCAAGTGAGCTGAGTCATGGATCTTATAGTATAACACTAAACACACAATACCTGCTACTGAAATAAACAAAAAATAGAATAGAATAGACATAGAAAGGACAGTTTGGGCACAGCGATTCTTAAGGTGTGTGTTACCGGGCGCTGGCAACCTGCTGCGTCAGATTGCACGGATAATTTATGGTAGCCTCTGCGCAGGAAACACTCGTCGGGCTCAGTAATAAATAACAACATATAACAATAGCAAATAGTCACACCACGGTTTACCAGCATAATTTGTAATGTTATTTTGCTCACAAACAACGAAGCCAGATTGTCGTACACGGCTTCTCATATTTACCAATTTTCAACCCCAAAAACATCTGGACCCAAGTAACTACATTAATTTACAGTTCTCACTAAAATAATTAATTCCTGATGTTTCTTGGCCATAGTTAAGCATCAGAAACCAGTAAATAGGGTCCTCTGAGTACGACAATCTGGCAAGCTGGCTCACAAACCCCAAAATGAACGCACACTGTACTGCTCAAAACACCAAGAACACACACTACAGCACAGGCGTAAGTGTTCAGGAGGGCTTGAGTGCCACCTCTGTGAGTGTACAATGCTGACTGAGACCCCATCCACATTGTTTTATGCTCTGAGCACGCTCATCTTGCAGCGAACAAAAGGCTGCCACCTTCAATTTGTACAAACAGGATGCTGCTCCTACACCACTTGTATTTAAATCATTAATTACTCACTTATTTTTAAATGATCTTTTGGCATCAAAGAATGTAAACAAGTTTTTACAAAAGGTCATTTAGACTTACAATGGAGGAAGTAATGTATGCCCTGTAACTTATGTGTGTGATGAACTACCTAAAAGTTCTCTGGCATCCCCACTGAGACTTTAAATGGATTAATTTTGTTAAAATGGTCATCATGAATCTTGGAATTAGTTTAATTTAATTATTACATTTTTCTTGATTTTCCCTCTCATGGTACTTTTTATTATACAGTATAAGGAAATTGTACAATCCCAAAACTTTCCAATATTTTATTTGCTGGGTAACTTTTCTAAAGTAAATAATCATCAAATATCAATCTGGATACAGAGCCACCTTGATAGTAGTGGCCAGTTTCTATCAAAGGTTACCGTAAGCATGTATGGCATGTCATAAACTGCCTATAATTTTATTAGTGGTACAGTGTTGCTGTGTTGATTGTATTCAATATAAACTGTTTTCTTTAATATTGTGTGACAGTTTTTCCTTAGAAAGGTAAATTATTATGTTCTCTCTGGTAAGAGTTAGGTAATTTATGATCTAATATTACTATGAAGGTAAAAATCAT
Organism: Eriocheir sinensis; assembly: GCF_024679095.1. NCBI lineage: Eukaryota > Metazoa > Arthropoda > Malacostraca > Decapoda > Varunidae > Eriocheir > Eriocheir sinensis. The sequence goes on from NW_026110717.1 coordinate 528,279, forward strand.
ATATAGCATTGGAAAGAGCTCATTAAAAGGAACATTTTGAGTGGTAAATGATCTCTCTAAGTTAAATTTTCAGGGAGATATGGGCATTTTACTTTCAGCTACCCCGGATTTACGTGTCAAAATTTTCACCCGATATAGTGAAATTGAGCCTAAATTTCTCACGTGCTGCCAGGTTTCAGAAAGTGTACTACCCTGATTTTTCTGATAATTCAAGGAGCTATAAAACACAACACTTAGGGTACATCTTATGCACACGGAAACCCCCCAGGCCATGGACTGATGTGATGATGTGGCTAGTGCACATAGAGAGAGGACAAACACCCCTTCAGTGTGTGTAAGGAAGGAGCTCTCAGTTCTCGGCTAAGGGAGGAGCGTCAAGCTGTGCCGGGAACTGAGGGAAGGACAGTGTGTGGACAGACTCCTGGGCCATCTCAGCACCCAAGCACACATTTGACAAGGCTTTCCCAGGAGTTGTGGGAGGCATTTCCAGGGGTAGTTTTCTGACCCTGGTGTTAGTGTGACCCTTCTTCTGTACCAGGAACCTCTATAGAACACATTTGACAAGGCTTTTGTAGGAGTTTTGGGCATTTCCAGGGATAGTTTTTTTTACCCTGGTGGTAGTGTGACCCTTCTTCTATACCGTGAACTTCTGTAGAACACATTTGACAAGGCTTTTACACATTTGCCAAGGCTTTCCTGTGAGTTGTGTTGGTAGTGTGACCCTTCTTCTGTACCAGGAACCTCTATAGAACACATTTGACAAGGCTTTTGTAGGAGTTTTGGACATTTCCAGGGATAGTTTTTTTTACCCTGGTGGTAGTGTGACCCTTCTTCTATACCATGAACTTCTATACAAAATTGGATAGTTTTTTGACCCTGGCAGTAGTCTGACCATTCCTCTGTACCTTGAACCTAAAAAACACACATTTGCCAAGGCTTTCCTGTGAGTTGTGGGAGGCATTTAAAGGGGTAGTTTTATGACTGTTGGTAATGTGACCCTTCCTCTGTACCATGAACCTCTATAGAACACATTTGACAAGGCTTTTGTAGGAGTTTTGGGCATTTCCAGGGATAGTTTTTTGACCCTGGTGGTAGTGTGACCCTTTGTACCATGAACCTAAGAAACACATTTGACAAGGCTTTCCTATGAGTTTGGGGCATTTCCAGGGGTAGTTTTATGACTCTGTTGGTAGTGTGACCCTTCCTTTGTACCATGAACCTAAGAAACACATTTGACAAGGCTTTCCTAAGAGTTTGGGACATTTCCAGGGGTAGTTTTGTGACTGTTGGTAGGGTGACCCTTCTGCTGTACCTTAACCCGTCCACTGCGATTGGCACAGATTTGGTTTTCACAGTTATCCTGGTAACATATACTCCCTGGTCTTTCTCTGCCTCTGTGGTGGATAGTAGAGTGTTTCCCATGTGGTATTGGTGTGCTGGATTTCCCCTCCCAAGGTGCAGGACTACATTTTTCTTCATTGAATTTGTATCAGCCACTTTTTGTTCCATTCCTGTAGCTTGGTGAGGTCTGACTGTAGGAAATACGCAGTCAAGGGGTTAAACCTAAGAAACACACATTTGCCAAGGCTTTCCTATGAGTTGTGGGAGACATTTCCAGGGGTAGTTTTATGACCCTGGTGGTAGTGTGACCCTTCCTCTGTACCTTGAACCTAGAGGAAAGGAAGGAAGGAAGGAAGGGTTGAAAGTTGAAAAGAATTTGTTTTTTATATGAAAATGTATCTTAAGTTTTATACAGATTAATACCTCCTTACTTATATTACAGGGAGAAGAAGAAGAGGAAGAAGAAGAAAGAGGAGGAGGAGGAGGAAGAGGAAGAGGAGGACACAGGAATTCCTTGGTGAGTGTTACTTCCATTTATCAATATTTCCTTGTTGACTTTTTCATTTTCTTCTCTGTAATTATTGCTTCTGGTATTTCTCTGAAGGAAGGGGGGGGAGAGAGAGAGAGAGAGAGAGAGAGAGAGAGAGAGAGAGAGAGAGAGAGAACATGGCAGGCTTTTTGATAAGTTTTCCTTTCTATAAAAAGTTTTAAAGTAACTCAGAAGGAAGGCTTTTCATGGATTACTACTTTCCCTTTTTGTGTGAAGTTGAGTCATGGGATTGTACGGAATTTTGCTGGTAATATTTTTATACCTTTTTTTCTACCATTCAATTACTGTGTGTGGTAGATGGTTGACATTCGGTAGGCTGGTAGATGGGTCCTTTGACTATGTTCAGATGAATTTTGGTTGATTTTGGTTGATTGTGGTGGTCAGAATAGAGAGTCATGCATTAAGTGTGGGTTTCAGGACTGTAAAGAATTTTTGTAATATTGTCAATCTTTTTCTCTACCTTTCAGTTACTGTGTTTGGCAGATGGTTGATGTTCGGTAGGCTGGTAGATTGGTCCTTTGGCTAGGTTGGGATGAATTTTGGTTGCTCTTGGTTGATTGTGGTGGTCAGAACAGAGAAAGAGAGAGTTCAATAATCCAAACAGTCATCCGAGAAGCACATCACTGCCCCATTTCCATCGCTCCAGTCAGGGAGGGAACGGAGGGATATTTGGAGGCTGGAGGAGAGGGAGGAAGAGAGAGGATTTAAGATAGACTGAAGGAGAGGGAGGAAAAATAGGGAGAACTTGGGACAAAATGAAGTAAAAACTCTCGTTAGTAAAGTGTGTGTCATCATCATCATCTGCTCCCTCTCTCTCTCTGAAGCCTGAGTATATACAGTTAAGGAAGGGTCACTCTACAGGCAGAATAATCATATGTTCACCTTTCAATAAATGTCGTAATAACCACTAAAACACACCATGAAAATACCTCCTGTTCCCTCTCACTGAAGCCTTAGTACATGCTGTCAACAAAGGCTCATATTGTGGGCAGTATAATAATAGTCATATGTTTACCTTTCAAAACGCTGTAATAACCACTAAATTATACTGTGAAATAATGTCAAATTTCCGCTGGATATTCACCGTTCCTTTCTCTAGTAGTTTGACGAGAAGCCTTACCACTTAATCGCCCCATTTAACCTCTGAGGACTGCTTTGTTTACCTTTCATAAACGTCATAATAACCACTAAATTACCCTAAATTACCCCATGGAATAACATAAAATTTTCACTGTACATTCACCATTCCTTTCTTTAGTAGTTTGATGTGAAGCTTTACCTCTTAACCCCCTCATTTGACCTCAGGGTAATGCTTTCCATCAGGTTTCTCAGGGTAGCAGTATTGAGCGAGTCCCAAGCTTGCTGCACCCATGGTAATATTGGTACTGTCGATGTGTCGGCCTCCCTTATCCTGGGTGTTAATATTGCTCACTGTGCTGTATGGGTGACAGGTCTGGTGCATTCACAGGCTATATATAAGAAAACAGCTACGTGGCTTGATTTTTAGGTTAACGTCAATATCCTTATATGTCATGGGCTCCCCTCACAACTATTTCCCAAAGCCACAGAGAAGATGAACCAGGTTGTCATGGGTGGTTTTCCCATTCATGGCATATAAGTCATCATTCTGCCACAAACTTGAAGTCCCTACGTCATGTTGTTGTGACGTTACAAAGTGCAGTGACGTTAGGCTTTCAGTAGGTCTTCATTCTGAGCGCTGGGTAGGTTGTGCTTAACTTGGTGTGGCTAACATTCCTCCTACTCCATGCACACAGTCTTGCAACTACAAAGCTCTATTCTGTCAAATTTGGGTCATTTTTTGCCAGATTATGGTACTTTTTTTGTAAAGTTCTGGTAATGTTTTTGTCATTTTGGTAATTTTTTGTCAAATTCCGGTCATTTTTAAGCTAATTTTGATATATTTTGTCCACAAACCTCAGTTTTTAGTGATGTTAATCGTCTTTGAGTTCTCATTTTTCAGAAGTCTTGTTTTTATGGCTTTTATTTCATATGTTTTCTCTTAACTTCCATTGCTTTTCCTATAACTTTTGAGCTCTTTATGTATGCAATCTCTTGTCATTCTCTTTAAGTTCCCTTTGTCTTCTCTAGTATTTCTCATGTTTATTCCCTTGTATTAATCTATATTTACTTTATACAAGTAGTTTTATGCCGTTTAAAAATTTGTTTCTCCCTTTAATATAAATAGAATTAGCTTTTAAAATGTTCAAAATATCAGTTTATGGCTCAAAAGTAGCTTGAAAATGACAAAAAATTGCTGTTAATGCTTGAAAAATGTACAAAAAATTGCTGTTAATGCTTGAAAAATGTACCTAAGTCAATTTTACCTCTAAAAGCGTCCGGAGATAGCCAGATTGTATTTTTGGTTAAGATAAAGTCATAGGTGTGGCCCATAACTTTATTTATAAGACTTCATAGTACAGATACAGTTCACATCTTCTGTGACTGGCTTACAAAACAGTCCCTAGCAGAGTAGAGTCCACAGAGATGTACAAGTCATCAGAGTTGACTAACATGACTTCTTTCCCTCGGCAGAATCGAACGGCTGAACGAACATCTCCTGAAGGTTTGGGCGTCGTGGTCCGCCTGTGCTGTCTCTGCAAGCGACACACCACACACTCTGGAAGGAGAAAGAACAAGATGTCAGGTTCATGCAGAATCGGCCTCATATTGAAGGAAATGTGCTCAGTTGTGATGTGTTTAAAGCTCTGTTTATTAAATAAATAATTGACGAAAAATTTTATAATTATTATTTTGCAGACACCAAAGTAGTTTATCTCCGGAGAGTCTTTTAAGTAAAATGGACTTAGAGTATTTTTATGGCTTATTTTGCATTTTTTTGACAAAATGAGAAAAAAAAATGTATATATATATATATATATATATATATATATATATATATATATATATATATATATATATATATATATATATATATATATATATATATATATATATATATAGGTAAAATGTTTAAAGTTCTTAACAAACAGAAGAGGAATCAAAATGATAAAAAGTTGATTGAGTAAAAGGCGAGTCATAATGAAGAAGAGTTGAGATGCTGAGTAAAAGAAATATAAAAAGGGAGAGAATAAGAGAAGTTAATAAGGGAGTAAAAGATGAGTCAATAGAAGGAAGAGATTGAAGGAGAGAGAACAAAAGAGAGAAGTCGGAATGAGAAAGATACTGTTAGGGGAGAGAGAGAGCAAAAGACAAGAGTCAAAATGAGAGCATAGACGTTTAAACAAAGTTCTAAATAATAATAAAAAACAACAAATGAAACAAATATATCAATGGGAGAAGCCTGAACAACACACAGAAGTCTACAAAAACAGAACAGAGAAGGTGAAATCTATGTTAGCCAAAGCAAAGATTACAAAAACTACAAGACATTCAACTAAGATAGGCATTAGAGACGTTGTATATGGTAAAGGCAAGGGGTCAGGAGTCTTGTAAGTGTTCTGGGGGAAGAAATCGACCCTTAGTATACTCGAGAACAGGTCACTTAAACCCTATCCTGGCCAGACGCCTTGTATGAATATTACGCACTGAGGAGGAATTGAGTGGCTGAAATAACATGGAACCGATATATATGGAGACAGACTACCATACGAGGAAGAGAGGACAAAATGAGAGGGAGGTAAGAGAAAGGAGGAGGAGGAGAGAAAGATGATGTTTGGAGGAAACGGAGAGAAGGAACGACAGGAAGAAGGAAAAATTAATATACGTAAAGGAAGAGCGGAGATGGAGGGGGAAGACGACGAAAGAGGAGGGAGGAGGAGGAGGAAGAAGAATGAAAGCCATGGAGGGAGGAAGGTAAGGAGGAAAAATTAGTGCGGGAAGGATTTTTTTGGCTGACGAAAGGGAGAGAAATTATTGAACCTAGGCAAGGATTATAGGTGGAGAGAGAGAGAGAGAGAGAGAGAAAGAGATTCTGAGCAAAAGGAAGAATGCAAAGAGAGAGGAGGGAGGGATGAATTCAAGGGAGAGGAAAGGGAGGAAAAGGAGAGGATGATGGAGGGAAAGAGATAAAAGGATGTCTTGAGTGAAAAGAGGAGGAGGAGGAGAGATAAAAGGGAGGAGACGATATGGAAACTGAGGAAGACGAGAGAATTTTAGGGAGGGGAGAAAACATACGTGAAGGGAAAAGGTGTGGAGATTGAGGAAGAATGGAGGAAGAAGATGAACAGCAGGAGGGAAGAGTCACCACAGTCTGGCTCACCCCATAATGTACAGTATAGACCCTTGTTGACAAGAGGAAAAAATCAACAAAATTATGAGAAAATTATTGATGAGAATATGTACAGAAAGATTATTATCATGTGGATTATTATGACCTCTGCTGTTACGTGCCGGCCTAAATAATTTAATAATCACAGCACTGCCTTCACACACACACTCACACCTATACATAACTAACTAGCGAATGAACTAACTGATTAACTACGTGTGATGACTGCTCACTAACTAATGACTCAATGAACTAATAAGCTAACTAATGGATGAGGTAACTGATTAACAAACTATGGGTGATGACTGCTTACTAACTAATGACTCAATGAACTAATAAACTAACTAATGGATGAAGTAATTAACTAGCTGACTGACTAACAGGGGCACCATAACTCAATATAAGCTGAGGTCAGTGCTCTCAGATGTTTCTGCCCCTCTCATCAACTGTAAGTTCTTGGCACCGAAAAAGGATCACGTTACCACCAGGGCCAGTCAGTAAACTACCCCAGGTCAAGCCAGTAAAATTTCCACATATCCCCTGACTGGAATAAATGTGAATGACTAACACCTTTGATATCTAAAATGATTCTAGCACTGGGTAGCAAGGCCGAGTGATGAAAGGCACTAATATATACTAGACAGGAATGCAAGGAAGGCCAGTGTGGAAGGAGTTCCTTATCTCTTGTCTTCAACCCCGATGACCAACTACATGATTTCCTGCTCAAACTCAAGACCAAAGCTGAAGAGAAAGGAGCAGGGTGTCCCGCTGTAGCTGATATGGAGCAGAATAATGATAAAATTGATAATGGTAGTGCTTCTACTTCATCCGTGGTTGCATCCGTCACCGGAAAGCCTAAATTCAACTGTTTCTATTGTAAGCGAAACAGTCACTTCGCTGACTATTGTAAAAACGCCAGGGAGATCCGAAGGCAGAGTGCAAAGGGGGACACGCAGGAGTTTGGAAACGCTGCGCCGTCCATTCCTCAAGCCGTGCCGCGGGTAACAACACTGGCAAGTACAGTCGTTCACGGCACTAATGGCCATGGTACTGATGAGTGTTTCTCTGGGACAAAATTGAAGAAGCAGCGGGCAGGTGGGCATGGAAAGGGTTTGCGTTCCAGGGAAGCCGAATGCACTCCCAAAACTGACCCGGGGTAGGAACCCAGCCAGGCCTTCAAAGAAAATGAGACTGCAATTAGGCCTGACGATAGCACCTTAATAGAGTCTGTGGTGCAGTCAGCCTAACATTATGGCACTTAAGAGTAAAATTGGGTCCTTTGAAAGCTTCCTTTGCCGACAACCTCAGCGCTGCAGTTGATGTGTTGTCAGATGTAGCTACCTGGCTTTAAAATAAGCGTTGCATGGAGGTTGGTAGAGCCTTCGAGCCTCTGACCTAGACCTTTGTGGCGTGACCGGCGATAGTCTCAATGTCCTTGGTACTGTTTGTTTACCTGTGAGTTTAGGCAAAAGACTTGTTATCATACACTTGGAGTTTTACGTGGCGTCAAACTTTTCACTGCCATCTGACGGTCTTTAACTATTGTCGTCACTGAGGTCCAACCGCATGGTAATAGCCCCAGATATTAATACAGTAAGGTGGTTTCAAGGGAGATGTTATAGGGCCATGGATAAACCTGTCCTCTCCCCGGGTAGGAGCCATGTCTACCTGGTCCCGGTACACGGCCCACAATTCTGCCTTCGCTAACATCCAGGGAAAACTAACTAAGGGAGTTGTCCATACGCCCGAAGACTAGGCCAAGGCAATAAAAAATGGTGTTGTAACAATGCTATGTCCACCCATTATAGTTACATGGCCTGCGACTGTGCCTTTGGCTATGCCGAGGGTAATATAACGAACGAGGGAGTCGTCATTACACCCATCGACTACAAGGAGGCCACAAAATCTCCAGTTGTAATTAGTTTTCCAGGGATTAGAGCGACGCAGCAGGACTTCCTAGACTACTGTGCCCTTGGATTATTCATCACCAAATGTAAGGCACCGGGCACACCACCTTCAAAGACTGCCGCAAGATCCTGCATCGTCTGGGGTCTGGTGAAGGGGCCTGCTCATATTATCAAACACTGTCACACACACACACACATATGTATTGATGAGGCTTTCCTAGGAGTTTTTGGCATTTCCAGGGGTAGTTTTGTGACACCTGGTGGTAGTTTAACCCTTCCTCTGTACCGTGAACCTAAACACACAGATTTGATATGGCTTTCATAGGAGTTTTAGGCATTTCCACAGGTCATATCCCTGAATATTTTGGCTTTCCTTGGGGTAGGATTACACACACACACACACACACACACAGATAGATAGATAGATAGAGGGGGTGGGAGGGGAATCAACCTCTCTCTCTCTCTCTCTCTCTCTCTCTGTCTTCCAAGAACAGGAGAGCATTGATTAGTGCATTCCTGAAAAGAGAGAGAGAGAGAGAGAGAGAGAGAGAGAGAGAGAGAGAGAGAGAGAGAGAGAGAGAGAGAGAGAGAGAGAGAGAGAGAGAGAGAGAGAGAGAGAGAGAGAGAGAGAGAGAGAGATCTCTCTCACTCTCACAAGAACAGGAAATCATTGATTGGTGCACTGAAGGGGAGAGAGAGAGAGAGAGAGAGAGAGAGAGAGAGAGAGAGAGAGAGAGAGAGAGAGAGAGAGAGAGAGAGAGAGAGAGAGAGAGAGAGAGAGAGAGAGAGAGAGAGAGAGAGAGAGAGAGAGAGAGAGAGAGAGAGAGAGAGAGAGAGTCACACACACACACACACACACACAAACACACACACACACACACACACACACACACACACACACACACACACACTTGATTAATGTCTCACTAGCACAAGGGAAGGTACCGAGAGACTGGAAGAGGGCTAACATCGTCCCAATACATAAAGGAGGAAGTAAGGAAGACCCGCTGAACTATAGGCCAGTGTCATTAACAAGTGTAGTAGCAAAGATGTTTGAGAAAATTATAAAAAAAAAAACAGATGGGTTGAGCATTTAGAAGAAAACAGTATATTAACAAATAGCCAATTCTGATTCAGAGGAGGACGGTCTTGTGTAAGTAATCTGATCAGCTTCTATTTAAGAGTAATTGATATAGTACAGGAAAGAGACGGTTGGGCAGATTGTGTGTACCTGGACTTAACGAAGGCGTTTGATAAAGTACCACACCAGCGATTTATATGGAAACTTTATCATGTTGGAGGTCTGGGTGGTTCAATATTGGATTGGATTATGGACTTTTTGACGAAGAGAGAAATGAAAACAGTAATCAGGAACAATAAATCAAGCTGGATGATAGTGACGAGTGGAGTCCCTCAAGGATCGGTGCTGGCTCCGATTATGTTTGTAACTTATATTAATGACATGACAAAAGGGGTGACAAGCTATATGAATATGTTTGCTGATGATGCTAAAATAATGAGGAGGGTGGCTAATGAAGAAGACTGTGTAGCCCTGAGCCAAGATCTCGACAGAATAAGCGAATGGTCACGCAAATGGGAAATGACATTCAGTACAGAAAAGTGTAGCGTGATGGAGTTTGGTAAGAGCAGCAGACGAATATCGGGGAACTACTCTCTGAGTAATGAAAGAATCATGAAAAAAACTGAAGAAAAAGATTTGGGAGTGATCATAACAGACAAGTTATCCTTTGGAAAACATAGACCGGATAACTGGGGAAACATACAATCTTCTTAGAAACATAAAAGTAGCATTTACATATTTAGATGAAGAAATGGTGAAGAAACTAATAACATCAATGATATGCCCAAGACTGGAATATGCAGCATTAGTGTGGTCACCTAGATTGAAGAAAAAACTAGAAAGTTGTAAAGAATACAAAAAAGCAGCGACTAAATTACCGGAAACTCTGAGAGAACATACTTATGAAGAAAGACAGGAGAAATTAGGACTAACAACACTGGAGAGCAGAAGAGAGAGAGGGGACCTAATAGCATTGTACAGGATACAAGAGGGATTGGAGAAATTGGACAGGGAAGACCTAGTGGTACGTGACAGAAGTGTGACAAGAGGCAATGGTAAGAAATTGAAGAAGAGCGACTGTAGGAGAGACACCAAGATATACAGTTTTCCATACAGAAGCATAACAACATGGAACGGACTGACAAGGAGACTGTGTGTGCAAAAACAATTCATGAATTTAAAGCCAAACTGGATAATAAGCATTATGGAGACGGGACAGCACGAGCCTAGTACGGTTCTTTTCCTGTATTTCACAACTAGGTAAATACACACACACACACACACACACACACACACACACACACACACACACAAGGCTCTTTGTGTCGTCAACTCCCTCCCTCCTGCTACTGACAGTCTCCTGCCTCTGGGCATGGAATAAAAAAAGGGTACAAACATTTATAACCTGGTCTTTGGTATGCATTATTTCTCACTGAATTTAAGGTATTTTTAACAGTTATAATATGGATGTTTGAAAAGCCTCTCCTAGAACTTGCCGGGACTGTTTTGTGATGGTGGTGATGGTTTTACACAGCCTCGGTGCCAAGAAATGGAGAGTCACACATGAAAATCAGGATAATCTATTCTGTGGCCTTGAAAATAGTTATATAGGAGCTAGAGACGCTTATAAATATGGGCCATGAACTGTCTTGTGATGGTGGTGATAGTTTTACATGACCTCGGTGCCAAGAAATGGAGAACCACCCATCAAAACCCAGTTCATCTACTCTGTGGCATTGGGAAACGGTCATATGGCCTCGGAGGTGTAGTAAACGCAAACGATACTATCAAATTTACATTTAAATGCTTATAAATTGTGTTTTCAACTTGAAATTTAACTTTGAGAGTAAGAGAAGCCAACTCCTTCATTCCAGAGAATGGCAAGCGTGTTTTTAAGAGGAGTGGGCCAGGCAGCCTGTGCCTTCAACACAGCAACACCTTGGATCTCTTCACATTTCATTCCTCTTTCCATCATAATAAGAGACAATGGCACTATGTAACGTTCCTAAAACCATAATTACTTTCTCTCTGCTTTTTCTGAGTGGTTAAGGTGTTTGCTAGAATTGAAAGTATATGTATATTTTTTCAGGTGAGCTGTGCTGGTCTGGGAATGAAACGGACTATAATAATTATATAGTGAGAATAATCTTTTGTTTGTGTGTTGTACTGTTCTGGTAAGTGTGGAGTGAGTTTTCCTGTATTTCCTGAGCCAGTGCTTAGTGTGGCCTGCCTGTCCCTTAGGGGAGGTGACCTGACCCACACCACGCCACACCACCTCACACACACACACTACAAACAAAAGGAATGTTCACTGAAACAATACCAGACGAGGGGGACAGACGGAGGAGTGTGGAAAGTAACAGGAAGAAGACGGAGCTGTACATGGAAAAAAAAATGGAGCATGTAATGTGACAGGAAGAAGACGGAGGTGAACATGGGAAAAAAAGAAGGCAAAGAATTTATCATAAAAGAAACTATTGTAGGAATAAACTGAACACAAGAAGGAACAAGGAAATTATTGATAAATGAACACTCACCAGTCACTCCTGTGTACCACCCTCCTCCCCCTCCTCTTGTTGTTGTTGTTGTTGTTCTCGTCCTGCAACAAATCAGGTTAGGAATTAATGGACTGTGTAAACACTGATCCTTGGTGCCATAACAATAGTACATTCTGTTCACATCCTAACAGCACCATTAAAACCCTGAGCCTGAGCCCTGCTGTAACATGGCTAAGTCCTTCCCTGCCATGCTACCCTCACTCTTGTAACATATCCCAGCACACTTATCAACAGCTGGGAGGCCTTGGCTATTTCCTCCTGCCTAGGACTTGAATGCCTTAAGGGCATCATAGTGAGGGCTGAATAACAGGAAGAGAAAATGTCTATTATTTCCCCAAAAAAGTGTACAAGTTCTTTTTTATGCAACAAGATGATGCTATTGATAATGTAATACCTATCAAACTGTATTTTAAGTTCCCAAAAACCAGTAGAATGGGGAGGGACAGAGAAAATGACTATAGAGGTGAGGGAAGAGAGAAAGAAAGGGAAAGAAGGGAGGGACAGAGAAAATGACTATAGAGGTGAGGGAAGAGAGAAAGAAAGGGAAAGAAGGGAGGGACAGAGAAAATGACTATAGAGGTGAGGGAAGAGGGAAAGAAGGGAGGGACAGAGAAAATGACTATAGAGGTGAGGGAAGAGGGAAAGAAGGGAGGGACAGAGAAAATGACTATAGAGGTGAGAGAAGAGAGAAAGAAAGGGAAAGGGAAAGAAAGGAGGAAACAGAAAGAGGGGAGAGAAAGGGAGCATGAGGGAAAGGAAGGGAGAGAAAGAAGGAAAGGGAGAAGGGAAGAACGAGAAGGGAGAGAAAGAAACATTAGGGAATAAATAACAGGAACTGGGAAAGACAGGAAGAAAGAGGGAGGAGGAGGAGGGAGATAAGAGAGGGGGAATGAAGGGCGAGAGAGTAGGGGAAGAAAAAGGGAGAGAAAAGGAAACATGGAAATATGGAAGTGCAGGCATCAGAAAGCCTATTGGCTCATTATAAGGTCGCCCGCTTGTGTGATTTAACCTGCTCGACTGCCACTTGGGGCTTGGGGAGCAGATGAAAGCACCTCGATATTGAGGAGCAGATGAAAGCACCTCGATATTGGATAGCAGATAACAGCACCTCGATATTGGGGAGCAGATGAAAGCACCTCGATATTGAGGAGCAGATGAAAGCACCTCGATATTGGGGAGCAGATAACAGCACCTCGATATTGGGGAGCAGATGAAAGCACCTCGATATTGAGGAGCAGATGAAAGCACCTCGATATTGAGGAGCAGATAACAGCACCTCGATATTGGGGAGCAGATGAAAGCACCTCGATATTGGGGAGCAGATGAAAGCACCTCGATATTGAGGAGCAGATGACAGCACCTCAATATTCAGTTTATTCCCGACGCAGCAAAGTGACGGTCGATTTTATATTTGAAGGAGTTGATGGTATTCGCATTTACTACTTCTGAGGGAAGATTGTTCCAGTGGCGGATGACTCGGTTTGAAAAGAAACTCCTTCCAATGTCTGTGTTACATCGACTTGACTGAATGGGTAAACCGTTATTTCTAGTTCTTAGTTTGGTTTGCAGTTCAAAGAATTTGGAGTAATCGACATTATTGAATTTTTTCAGGTAATTGAAGACTTGAATCATATCCCCTCGTAGGCGTCTTTTCTCCAATGTAAAGAGATTGAGTCGCTTGAGTCGTTCCTCGTACGGTTGAGCCCTTAAGGTTGGAATCATCTTTGTTGCGCGTCGTTGAATCCTTTCCAGTAAAGCAATGTCCTTTCTGTAATTAGGAGACCAGAACTGTACAGCATACTCGAGGTGCGGTCTTACCATGAAATTATACAAGGATAGCATCACGTCTGGCGTTTTACACTCGAAGTTCCTCGCTATGAACCCGAGCATAATGTTGGCTTTGTTGTAGGCTTTTCCTCCTGCATCGCCTGCAGAGGTTTCCCATTCATGATGTATGTGTGGTTACTATTTCTGGATCCAATATGCATGACTTTGCATTTGTCAACATTAGAAGACATTTGACATTTTTCCGACCATTCTATAATGTGATTGAGGTCTTTCTGAATGATTTCGCAGTCGGTCTTTGTGAGGGCCTCTCCACTCACCTTGGTGTCGTCAGCAAATTTCGATATTGTGGATTTCAGTCCTGATTCTAGGTCATTGATATATATGATAAAGAGGATGGGTCCCAGCACTGACCCTTGAAGCACTCCAATATTGACTGGAAGCCAATCGGAAGGCTGTCCGTTGAGTAGTACTCCTTGTTTTCTGTCGGTGAGCCAATCTCTTATCCACGCGATCAGATTGGCTCCAATGCCCGCCGAGTGCAGTTTCTTAAGGAGTCGCTCGTGCGGTACCTTGTCGAAGGTTTTCTGAAAGTCCAGGTATATAACATCACTGGGGGTGTGGGCATCCCAGTTCTTATATATACCTTGGAAGAAGTCTAATAAATTCGTTAGGCAGGAGCGCTTGTTTCTGAAGCCATGCTGGGTGTCAGAGAAGGGATGGGAAGGATTGGAAAGGGATGGGAAGGATTGGAAAGTGGTGGGAAGAGAAGGGATGGGAAGGGAAGAGAAGGGATGGGAGGGGAGGGGATGGGAAGAGAAGGGATGGGAAGGGAAGAGAAGGGATGGAGAGGGAAAGGAAGGGATGGGAAGGGAAGGGATGGGAGGGGAAGGGAAGGGAAGGGAAGGGAAGAGAAGGAAAGTGAAGGGAAGGGATGGGAAGGTTTTTGAAGGGAAGAGAGGGTTAGGGAAGGGAAATGAAGGGATGGGATGGGAAGGGATGGGATGGGAAGGGAAGGAAAGGGAAAGGATGGGATGGGAAGGGAAGGGAAGGGGAAGGGAAGGAAGGAAGGGATGGGAAGGAAGGGAAAGGATGGGATGAAGGAAGGAAGGAAGGGATGGGAAGGAAAGGATGGGAAGGGAAAGGAGGAAGGATGGGAAGGAAGGGAAGGAAATGAAGGATGGGATGGGAAGGATGGGAAGGAAGGAAAGGTATGGGATGGGAAGGAAGGAATGGGAAGAGAAAGGATGGATGGGAAGGGATGGGAAGGAAGGAGGGATGGAAGGAAGGAAGGATGGGAATGGATGGGAAGGAAAGGATGGGAAGGAAGGATGGGAAGGAAAAGGATGGGATGGGATGGGAAGGGATGGGGGAAGGAAGGAAAGGATGGGAAGGAGGAAGGAAGGAAGGGAAGGAAGGAAGGGATGGAAGGAAGGAGGGAAGGAAGGATGGGAAGGAAGGAAGGATTGAAGGGAAAGGATGGGATGGGATGGGAAGGAAGGGATGGGAAGGAAAGGATGGGAAGGAAAGGAAGGAATGGAAGGAAAGGATGGGAAGGAGGGGGATGGAAAGGAAGGAAGGGAAGGGATGGGAAGGAAAGGATGGGAAGGAGGGGATGGAAAAGAAGGAAGGAAGGGAAAGGATGGGAAGGAAAGGAAGGGAAGGGAAGGAAGGAAGGATGGGAAGGGAAAGGATGGGAAGGAGGGGAGGGAAAGGAAAGGAAGGAGGGAGAGGAAGGAAGGGAAAGGAAGGAAGGAAGGGATGGGAAGGAAAGGATGGGAAGGGATGGGGAGGGGATGGGAAGGAGGGGGCTGGAAAGGAAGGAAGGGAAAGGATGGGAAGGAAAGGGAAGGGAAGGGATGGGAAGGGAAGGGAAGGGAAGAGAAGGGAAGGAATAGGAAGGGAAAGGAAGGGAAGGGAAAGGATGGGAAGGGATGGGAAGGGAAAGGATGGGAAGGAAGGGGAGGGAAGGAAAGGGAGGGAAGGGAAGGGAAGGGAAGGGAAGGAAAGGGAAGGGAAGGGACGGAAAGGGATGGGAAGGGATGGGAAGGAACGGATGGGAAGGAAAGGATGGAAGGGAAGGAGGAAAGGAAGGAAGGAAGGGAAAGGAAGGAGGAAAGGAAGGAAGGAAAGGAAGGAAGTGATGGGAAGGAGGGATGGAAGGAAGGGATAGGAAGGGAAAGGATGGGGAGGAAAAGGGAAGGAAGGAGGATGGGAAGAAAAGGAAGGGAAGGAAGGGATGGGAAGGATGGAAGGGAAAGGAAGGAAGGGAAGGGAAGGAAAGGATGGGAAGGAAAGGATGGGAAGGGAAGGAGGGAAAGGAAAGGAAGGAGGGAAAAGAAGGAAGGGAAAGGAAGGAAGGGAAGGGATGGGAAGGAAGGATGGGAAGGAAAGGATGGGAAGGGATGGGAGGAAAGGAAGGAAGGGATGGGAAGGAGGGGCTGGAAAGGAAGGAAGGGAAGGGAAGGATGGGAAGGAAAGGAAGGGATGGAAGGAAGGAAGGATGGGAAGGGAAAGGAAGGAAGGGATGGGAAGGGATGGGAAGGGAAAGGATGGGAAGGGAAAGGATGGAAAGGGAAAGTATGGGAAGGGAAGGGGAGGGAAAGGAAGGGAAGGGATGGGAAGGGAAAGGAAGTGAAGGGAAGGGATGGGAAGGGATGGGAAGGGAAAGGATGGGAAGGGAAAGGAAGGGATGGAAAGGATGGGAAGGAAGGAGGGAAAGGAAGGGAGGAGGAAAGGAAGGGAAGGGAAGGGAAGGAAGGATGAAGGAAGGGATGGGAAGGGAAGGGATGGGAAGAGAAGGGATGGGAAGGGAAAGGATAGGGAGGGAAAGGAAGGGAAGGGAAGGGATGGGAAGGGAAATGATGGGAGGGAAAGGGGAGGTAAAAGGAAGGTAAGGGGAGGGAAAGGAAGGGAAGGGAAGGGAAGGGAAGGGAAGGGAAGGGAAGGGATGGGAAGGGAAGGGATGGGAAGGGAAAGGATGGGGAGGGAAAGGAAGGAAAGGGAAGGGATGGGAAGGGAAATGATGGGAGGGGAAGGGGAGGTAAAAGGAAGGTAAGGGGAGGTAAAAGGAAGGTAAGGGGAGGGAAAGGAAGGTAAGGGGAGGGAAAGGAAGGGAAGGGAAGGGAAGGGAAGGGAAGGGAAGGGAATTATGCATTATTTCAAAAGCCAATTGTTACACATCTTCACTATTTCTCTCTCTCTCTCTCTCTCTCTCTCTCTCCAGGCGTGACCTACCCGTCAGTCTCCTGCCTGAAGGGTGAGGCTGTGTGTGTCCCAGGATGAGCAGGCTGTCTTGCAGGGTGTGGTCGCTGGGCTCTCCGGGGCAGCTGGACGGCTCCTACGGAAAGGGAAGCTTGGGAGTAACTTTGCCCCCGAAAAAATAAAGAATCTGGGTGTTCATAACCCCTTGACTGCTGATTTCCTACAAGAATACATCACCAAGCTGCAGGAGTGGAACAAAAAGTGCCTGCTACAATTCACGGAAGAAAAATGTAAAGTCCTGCACCTTGGAAGGGGATATCCAGCACACCAATACCACATGGGAAACACTCCACTATCCACCACAGAGGCAGAGAAAGACCTGGGAGTGTATGTTACCAGGCTACCAGTGAAGGGATATCCAGCACACCAATACCACATGGGAAACACTCCACTATCCACCACAGAGGCAGAGAAAGACCTGGTAGTACAGGATACCAGGATACCAGGCTACCAGTGAAGGAAAAATCCGTGCCAATCGCAGCGGACAGGTTAGGTACCTAATCTAACGTGTCATAACCTAAACTGAACTAATGCAGGTAATTCTTTACAAGAGGTCCGCCTCCCCCTCCCTAAAATGGGGAAAATTCCCTACTCCCGAAAGTTTAGGGAAGCTTCCCGTCCTGTTATCGCCGTTTGGCGATGTGAGGAAATAGAGGAAAATGAGAGAGGGTGAGAAGTGGAGAGAGATGAGGAGAGAGGTGGAAGAGTGGAGAGGAAGGAATAAGGGAGAGGTTTACTACTGCAAAGGCCATTTGTCGTCGGGAATGTTATGACAGTACGGCGAGAGAGGTCACCAAATCCATCAGGCCGGCCTACAGTCATCTGAAGGCGTCCTTGTTCAGAGCCATGAGTGTGTCCCACACAGGAGGGAGGCGAGTACGAAGGCAAAGGGCAGACGGTTAAGGAAGTTGGTGCAGGGAAGACGTTGAGGCGGATGAACGACCGAGAGCCCGAGGTGTTTATAGACCCTGACGGTGTAAGATCCGTTGAAGTTGTGTTCTTACGTGTTATAGTGCTCCACATGTTGTACTTGTATGTACGTCAAGTAGTCGGACACCTGACGGTGTATTATAATGTGTTATACTGATCCGTGTATTGTCTTTTGTACTCGACTGGACAGCAATCAGTTATCACTGATGTATAAACGCAGTGATGAGAATAGATGATTCTCAGAGTGTGATGGTTACATGTACTTCATACTGACAGGTTTGATCCATAAAACTAGAGACCACATCAGACAGGCGGGACTTTCCTTAACAATCAACTGACTGCGGTTACACGTCCCGCGCTGCATATTTCTGACAGCTTACACCGTGTGTCCAATATATTTAAACTACTCCAACCTAACTTTACATAGCCTTCTAATGGGGTGGGGGGGCTTCACCCCTCTCGACCCCCACCCTGCTATGAAGACTGAGTGAAATTGCGTGGTTTCTGTACGTGGCAAAAAATCCCTTGAATATATTTAACCCTTAAACACATAACTTATTAAATTATACACCAACACATGCGGGGGTCCTTGCGGACCCCAACTTTTAAAAAATGAAAAAAATACTTCTAATTGTATTTTATTCAAACTAAAAGCAGCATGGGCAATGGCAAACTTAATCCTGTTTCTGGAGAAACAAATATATGTAAAGATTGATAAGTAAGTATTAGATTGGATAGCCCCCAAAATCTCCAAAACTCATGAAAAATAATACACCTGTTCACAATACATTTTGTATCAGGCCCTCCCATGCAAGTACTCCCATGTAGCGTGTCCCAAGTACAGCCTGGGAGTGTGGGATGCAGCTGATGTACCCCTAGCATTCTGGCACCCCTGCTAGTTCTGAGGCAAGCTATCAAAAAAGTTGATATTTTATTAGTGCAAAAAAAAAGTCTTTGGATTATTTTTGTACAAATGTACATTAGTACAGTTGAAATTCATAGAAAATTATTACTTACATTTGAGGAATTTGCAGAGAGCCTCCTTATACAAGTAAAGCACACACTGCGGCTTTTCCTAACATCATTCCGCGGACACTTCCTGCACCGTACTATGCAGGAGCTGATATTGAACAACACCGCCTGCTCCATTGCTCCATTAGGACGCTGAACATCAATGGGGATGTTGCAGACGGTGGATATGAAGGATTGCAAGGGGAACTGAGGTGAACCAGTTCTCCACAGCTACGTTCCTGTTGGTGTTATGATATGGTCTACGGAGTCAGCTCCTTCGTCAGGCAGTGTCCCAGGCCCAGGTTTCCTTGAGCTGGTGGATCTCCCTTCCCCAAGTACGGTTTTGGCCCCAATAGGTACTCCCTTGTGTTGTCAGCTATAAGGACAAGTTTCAGTCCATACTTGGTAGGCTTATTGGGAATGTACATTTTGAACGGTCAGCGCCCGTTATATATATAAATATATATAATATATATATATATATATATATATATATATATATATATATATAGATATATATATATATATATATATATATATATATATATAGATATATATAGATATTTTTTTTGGGGGGGTGGACTCACGTAATACAACGTTGTATTACGTATACACATACGTGGGGTCGAAACGGGCACCAATCGCTTCTACACTGGACACGGAAAGAGCGAGAGCTGCATGCACACAACATCGATAACATCAAAGAGAACAGAAAAGCTATCAGACATCACAGCTGTCTGGCGTCAATGAGGCGGCTGTGTTACCATTGAGAAAATATAGTGGGGTCCGATCCGACCCCCGGATGTGTTTGAGGGTTAAACACTGCAAGAAAGTGAACACTGTGCAGTGGCTACTTGAAAACTGAGCAAACACAAAATCTTTCTCACTTTTGAATATAAAAATTTCACTCCTGGCAACCTCTGTGGTGTTGGGCTCCAAAACATACTTTTCCAAGAAAAGGCATCATCCATGTTGCAGCTTGCCCCTTAAAAAAAAAAAAAAAAAAAAGCTTATAAGAATAGTGCCATCACTCTCTTAATTAGTCTTTATCCCAATTCCTGATTCAAGCCGTGAAAGGAAACATATAAATCCTTAAATATATATTGAACAAATAAGTAAAAATATACAACTTTACGAAACAAATAAGTAGAGTTTTTACAGTAAACTGGTTTATGAAGAATTCAGCCAAGAAAAACTAGACAGCAGCTGACAAGAGCATGGAAGGAGGAAGACCAAGCTTCTGTTTACCACCTCACCTGGACCTTCCAAGCATTGAGAAAGTTGAGCAGCATGACTGTGCCCATCGCACTGTCTCCCTCCTCCACAAACTTGATGAGCAGCACAGTGGTCGGCAGGTCACTGGGGGAACACAACACTGCTACTACAATGGGTCGCCTTGTGCATGCCCAGTCTCTGCCATGATGAGGTCAGTGCTGAGTCAGAGGGCAGGAGAATAGCAGAGTAGATTATTCAGTAATAATATATCCCAAAATAATGATTTTTTCCCCAAAATTTACTATTGTGTATGTACACAGCACCTCAAGTAAGCTTACACACACATGTTAGACCTTCAGTACACTCTTGTGCATCTAATAGTGACCCAACACTGCAGGAGCATATAATTTTGGTGACTTTTGTTGTTAAGGATATTCTGAAACCAATCAGAGAAAACTAATTCAAAATATCTGTACAGGAAAAGGAAAACCTGTCATATGGAAAGGCTCATATCTGAAGGAAGCAATGGCTAGGTCAGGTATTCTTCCACTTGTTGGCCTTCAACCAGTCAACATACAAGGTGTGAAGCATGTCTTACACACCACACTTTTCATCCCCTGCATCACCAGCTAACATGAGCCCTACTACTACGTACCAAATTTCCATGAAGAGTTTGACAAAGCCGGCACCCGAGAGGAAGGGCTGAGAGACGCTTCTTCATCTTGCTGTCCTTCATCTTCCACCTTTGATTAGATAGTTAGTGTAGCTTGTCACAAACAGCCTCGTAAGAACCATCAGGTCTGCTGTTGTTTGTTCTTTCTTTGTGTTCTCCAGCTCCAAGGCCCCAAGTGAGCTGTGAGTGGAGGAAACAGACATCATGCTTCTTACTACTGCACCAGACACTCAAACTTTGCATATTGAATTGCTCCAGATGCCCTGCCCCCTCCCTCACCAAGGCTTACCCTCCTTTCATCTAAGCAATCAGCTCCCTTAGCTATGGACAGGGGCTTCAGCCTAGTGTATGGTGACTATAGCTGCTGTACGTCTTCCTTCATCAGCTTTAAACTTGCAGAATATTCTTAAAGCAATGCAGAGATGCTTTGAAGGGAGGTAGACGCATCACGCCTCTTGTTACCCCACCAAGCTGTCCCGTCAGGCACCAGACATCCCATTTTGTTGTCCTGATACTTATTGACACTCTGAAAGACATGGAAATGGCACTAAGGAAACAGGTACGAAAGACTAGTTTGGCTGTGACCTGACCAACTCACACGCAACTTTCCAGACAAAATCACCCGTGCTGTTCATGGTACTACTGATCAGCACCTTCATCAGTAAACCCTGGACCAGCCTTCTTACTATTGTTTCTCTTATAGCTTACACCCTCTCAGGATGGAAGCATCAACATGTCTGGAACTTTAATGTGTAACGATTCTTTGGCAATTCCTCCTGTCTGTTCGGGAGCATGTTGTGACAATTCAACTTTATCTTCCTTTTTGATGATTTGGCACTTGGTTGTTCTCTTTCCTTACAAACAGGAAGAAAATTAATTATGCTTCTACACTGGACACTCACACTAGCACGTCCTCCTCTGTTGTGTGGGAGGTGAGGTAGCGCAGCTGTGGCCAGGGATTTGGTTGTTGTCCCATTGCTCATAGGCATTGCAGGACCACCACCTCCTGGACCAGCTCAGTCAGGAGGTTATGTCGCTCACTCTGGAGAGAAGAGTAAAAAGCAGCTTCATTTGAAAGGGTTAAACATGGTGAGTGAGGCTTTCCAGTGAACAAAATGGCTTGAGAAAGGTAATGTTCATAGAGTAGAGAAGCTCTTGTACTAGTAAAAATGGTTGCACAATGGATACAGATACAAAAATAATATAAATGGATGCATTCATTCATCGATACACAGATAGATGGATACATGAAGAACATAATTAAATATACCGCCATAGATTGATATCGATAGACAGAGATGGACAGAAAAATACTCAGGTTTGCATAACACCCCCCTCCCCCTTCCCCCCCATAAAAAAAATCAAATCAGTTAAAATTTCCCTAAAAGAACATGTTTTCTTTTAATTTATGTATATGTTGGTGGCCTCCCGAGTCTATGTTCTGGCTGATGTGTTGATATAAACAAGCTTGGGAATGATCCTTCCTTTTAAGCCCAACCCACCGCCTTATGTTGGGTTTTACTGACTTTTTGTATTTTTGTTTTTATCATTTTTATTCTTCATATTCAAAAATAAATCAGTCAAAATTGGTAATAATAGTCATGTTTAGAGAACCAAAAGGTCATTTTCTGAAGAGTATAAATTAACACAGACCAACCTGCACCTTGGATCGTGTGTGTGCTCTTCACTTTATAATAATCTTTTCACTCTAAATCACACTTGAACCTCAATTTCCTAGATATTGGATTTCCCAGTAGACAAAATCTTGGGTCCTCAAGACATGTGCCCGGCTGTGTTCAGCCTTTCCTGACCCAGTCCGGGCATCAAAACAAGTCCATCAGATTCCGTCCCCTGGTCAGTTTCTGCCGCCTGGACATATCAGTATATTGTTGTCTCATGCAGCCATGCTTTGACCTTACATTTGCAAGTAAGAAACATTATGTTCATAGGGAATCAAGTTCACACATTGTGCAACTTTATATTACGTGCAGAAATTTTATGAGGGAGCTGTTGTTCTGGAATGGCATTTTGGCTGTACCCAGCTGATTGACTATCTAGGCTGGCTCTCTCCTCACCTGTGTGGGCTAACAGGTGAACCCAACACAACTGAGACTTGTAGTGTGGAGTTAATTGGGTAGACTCACTCCACCCTTGCTCGCCTCACATGCCTAGCAGACCAGCAGCTGCTGGATCTATGCTTGTATAGCAGACTGTAGGTCTATAAACTATAGGTAGAGTATCATGAGTAGTGCTTACAGCTTGAGTGCCACAGGCAATGGAGGGGAATGATTGGGAGGGCTGGCCCAACCAACCCCCCATCCTCCCTCCTGCCAGCACATGAGGGCAGTGGTGGGCTGTAGGGGTGCAGGAACAATGAGTAAACAAGTCACTCCATGGCAGGATATTTAAAATGTCACCTCATTGCTTAATGACATATTACTAATATTATTGGCCTGGTTGTCGTAGGTGTGAGGTAGGTTGCATACCTCCAAACTTGAGGACCACCTGTAATGGCCGCAGAGAACACAGCAAACACTGCATTGCTGCTGCTGACACTGTTCACAGGTATCAACTGCTGCTTATGATTATCATTTAGTTTCTTCATTATTAAATTCTTATAGAAAAACATTCATTGGAAATACTTCACAGTAGTACAGTGTGCTTAAGCACCTGGAGCTGAAAAAAAATTGCAGACACTTGGTGTCACTGTCCATGGTTGACATGTATTGGAAGTTTTCAAATAACTTGTTTTAGTTAATTTTTCTTAAATGTGGTGCTCGGGTGTGTGGCACTGCCAGACCCAGGGTGCCAGACAAGTATATTCCTGCCCGGACTTTTGGCCTTCCCACCATTACTCCGGGAAATGGAGAGTCCAGTCCAACACTTTGTAATGGATTCTTTCAACTCATTTACATTTTAACATAATTAAAATAAAAAACAAAAAACAATAAAACTCAATAACCCCCCAAGAGAGTGTTTTTTATATTCCAGGTTTTTTTTCCTGCAAAGACAGATATAGATAGATATATTGATGATAACTGAATGTATTTATTAGAAATATGACAGACTAGCAAAAGATAGATATATTGATAACTGAATGTATTTATTAGAGATATGACAGACTGGCAGACAGATATATTGATAACTGAATGTATTTATTAGAAATATGACAGACTAGCAAAAGATAGATATATTGATAACTGAATGTATTTATTAGAGATATGACAGACTGGCAAAAGACAGATATATTGATAACTGAATGTATTTAGAGATATGACAGACAGATATATTGATAATAATGTATTTAGAGATATGACATACTGGCAAAAGACAGATATATTGATAACTGAATGTATTTAAAGATATGACAGACAGATATATTGATAACTGAATGTATTTAAAGATATGACAGACAGATATATTGATAACTGAATGTATTTAAAGATATGACAGACAGATATATTGATAACTGAATGTATTTAAAGATATGACACAGATATATTGATAACTGAATGTATTTAAAGATATGACAGACAGATATATTGATAACTGAATGTATTTAGAGATATGACAGACTGGCAAAGGCATACACAGCTAGAGTCACATATGTAAAGGCCACACCACTCACTTCTATGAGGGGGTCTGCATGACAGCAAGGGACTGGGCAGGCAAGACATGGCACTGGTCTTTGCTGCTGCGGTCAGAGGGGCTGGGTGGTGCCCACCTGTTGGGCACAAAACACAGTTACTGGCACCATACTTCCATTATCTTTAATCTAACATAACACTCTCTCTTCTACTGTTGTTGGTGTCACATCTCCATCATATCATATTTGCCACTCTTGTTTTGTACTGCTGGGGACAGAATGACATGCAAATATAGGTACATTAGAAGGCCAAAGGCATGGGAACAGATCCTTGGAGACAAAAATAACATCTCATGATCTAGGGCAAGGGAAAGATCACCCATTGAAACATTCATACTCATTCTTCATTCAAGTCTGAGAATTTTACAAGCTTTCCCTCAATTGAAAACTTATATCAGGGTATTTGTGTTACATTTGATACAACCTTTACCGTTAAATTACACTGTCCTTCAATCTTTTCTCCATTAAAAACTAAAGTATCGACTATCTTGCTAACAATCATCTCCAGTGACTTGATTATGAACCTTGCATTTCACGACAATCAAATTAATCACAATTTTTACACCACAAAGTCACCAGTGAAGGATCAACCCTCAAGGAACTCAGTCACCTGAGACAAGACTGGAATCAGCTTCTCAAGTTCCTGATTTATGGAGTATGAGACACAAGCAAACAAGGGACAAGCCTCATTCTTCAGTGCAATGTCACTGAGCTGAGCAAGACTTGCCTTACATCCAAGGGCTAACTAAAACATTAGACCAATAATGGGTTTAAAGCATGATATTAACAAGTCATGTGTGAAGACAGGGCAAAGGTGTGAGTTCACCACAGAAGGTACATGGAATGTCTCAAGCTAAGTGTATGCTTGCATGCATGTGTGTGTGTGTGTGTGTGTGTGTGTGTGTGTGTGTGTGTGCTTCAGATACTGCCTCACCTTCTCACAGGTAATTACCAGGTCCACCGTCAGCTGCCCGGCACTCACTGTTGGCTGCAAAATGCAAGAAGAGGAGCAAGTTCAGTGAGTTCAATGAAGAACACAACAAATGATTGGTAAATTGGTTGCTTCAAGTTGATGGATAAAAAACTTGATCGTTGCTAATTTACTGAAAGATCACCTACGTTAGCATTCAACAGACGAAAGTCACTACCATTCCATTTATGGAGAAAGTACTAAACATTATACGAGATGGAATATTAAAGACACCCACGAAGAACAAATTAAAGGTAACAACACTGGGGAGGAAAGTGTCTGTGGATACAATACACTAATCTAATGTTATTCTGGATGAGGAAGGAGCACTGGCTTAGCTGGACTCTGATACTAGCTACTTCACTAGTACTGGAATTGATATCAAGGGTACAAAATGAGGCTACCAATTTCTGATAAATTATATCATTCTAAACCAAGAACAATATAGATTCCTTGTCAACAAATTGTATTCTTAACCCGGGATCATGTTTCTTATTGGTCCCTCTAAGTGAGAAAAATGAGAAAAAACCATCACTCACACAAAGCACTTCATAATATATATCAAAGCATTTGTGATCAGTTTATGTATCATCTATTTTGAGGGGTTTATATCATGGCACAAATTTGGCCCGTCGCTGCCACATGGTAAAGCCACAAATTTGGCCCGTCGGTGCTACACGGTAAAGCCACAAATTTAGCCCGTCACTGCTACATGGTAAAGACACAAATTTGGCCCGTCACTGCTACACGGTAAAGCCACAAATTTAGCCCGTCACTGTTACATGGTAAAGACACAAATTTGGCCCGTCACTGCTACACGGTAAAGCCACAAATTTAGCCCGTCACTGCTACATGGTAAAGTCACAAATTTGGCCGGTCACTGCTACACGGGAAAGCCACAAATTTAGCCTGTCACTGCTACATGGTAAAGCCACAAATTTGGCCCGTCACTGCTACACGGTAAAGACACAAATTTGGCCCATCACTGCTACCGTATGTAAGCTTAAAGACAAAAACTGAGACCCACTTAATTGGCCACATAGGAATTACTATACTGTATATGGTAAAGTTTTGTAAACACAGGAGCAAATTTAAAATGGCATACTATTGAGAACACATATAACACTGGGTCAAGGCACTGACTCGCCAAGATCAAGCTGTACTTGGTAAAAACACTCTGCTAAGGACACTGAGTGAAATTGCGTGTTTCTGTACGTGGCAAAAAATCCCTTGAATATATTTAAACTATTCCAACCTAACTTTACATAACCTTATAATGGGGGGCTTCACCCCTTTCGACCCCCCCCCCCCCTCTTCTTTGGACACTGAGTGAAATTGCGTGGTTTTCGTACATAGCAAAATATCCCTCAAATATATTCAAACTACTCCAACCTAACCTTACATAACCTTTTAATTGGGGGCTTCACCCCTCTCGACCACCCTTTGCTATAAAGACTGAGTGAAATTGCGCAGTTTCCGTTTGATACGTAAGTAGATTAAGAATAGAGTAAGAAGTATTTATAAGTTATACATTACTGTTAAGTTTTCTTTGTAGGCACCCCAAAAAGTAACTCTATAATAACAGGGAATCCAAATCCCTTATAGGAGATTTAATACCTTTATAGTTTTGTATGCTTCTGCAAAAGGATTGTATTGTAAGTTTGAGCTACATGTATGTAGCTTGGAGAGGATTCCTCTCAGACGAGGGCGCTGAGCCTCAAGGAGCAATGTAGAGTTGTCAATAAATATTAAGTGCCTCCACGCGTATCCTCCAGACTGACACCACGGACACGTTCACGAGGATGGGATATAACCAGTTACTACAAGCTACACCTATTACAGGTGTGCACTGGTGCTGTGACCAGTAACCAAATGCTGTTAGGCCACAAACACAGCACCGTACGTGGCAAAAAATTCCATGAATATACTTAACCCGGTAGCAGCAGGGATCATGTTTCTTAATGGTCCCTCCAAGCGAGAAGAATGAGAAAAAATCACCCCTCATACAAACCATTTCATAATACGTATATATCAAAGCATTTGTGATCAGTTTATGTATCATCTATTTTGGGGGTTTATATCATGGCACAAATTTGGCCCGTCGCTGCTACACGGTAAAGCCACAAATTTGGCCCGTCGCTGCTACACGGTAAAGCCACAAATTTGGCCCGTCGTTGCTACCAGGTTATACTACCCTACCTAACCTTACATAACCTTCTAACGGGGGCTTCACCCCTCTCGACCCCCCCCTCTTCTATGGACAATGAGTGAAATTGCGAGGTTTCCGTATGTGGCAAAAAATCCCTCAAATATATTTAAACTACTCAAACCAAACCTTACATAACCTTCCAACGGGGGGCTTCACCCCTCTCAACCCCCCCTCTGCTATAAACACTGAGTTAAGTAACAAGGTTTCTGAACGTGGCAAAAAATCCCTCTAATATATTCAAACGGTAAATCTTGGGAATAGCGGCTCCTAGCGGGTGCGCTTTTAGGGCACTGTGTGGTGGTAATTACATTTCCAGCACGTACAACTGGTTTTGACGAGCGGACAGGCGTGTTTATGTCACAAGGGTGTATATTTCCACGCAGGCTCTTCCCTTTCTTCACCCTGGAGCTTGCAGTCTCATCGCCCATCGACTTGGAAGAAATCGTGAGGCCGGCGTGGAAATATACACCCTTGTGACATAAACACGCCTGTCCGCTTGTCAAAACCTCGTCGTAGGCGCTGGAAATGTTGTAATTACCACCACACCGTGCCCTAAACGCGCACCCACTAGGAGCCGCTATTCCCAAGATATACCATTCAAACTACTCCAACCTAACTTTACATGACCTTCTAACTGGGGGGCTTCACCCCTCTCGGCCCCCTCTCTGCAATAAAGACTGAGTGAAAGTGCGAGATTTCCGTACGTGGCAAAAAATTCCTCAAATATCTCTAAACTACTCCACCCTAACTTTACCTAACCTTATAATGGGGGGGCTTCACCCCTCTCCACCCCCCCTTTTCTATGGACACTGAGTGAAATTGCGATGTGTCCATATGTGGCAAAGAATCCCTCAAATATATTTAAACTACTCAAACCTAACTTTATGTAACCTTGTAATGGGCCCCGCAGGGGTCTGGGGTAAATTACCCCAGAGTGGGGTAATTTGGTCTTTTTTGTGGGGTAATCAGCAGACAAAGGTGGCCCCCCCCAAAAAAAAATCAATGTATAATTCTAGACATTGCATTAGGCTTTAGACGAGGGCCGCTGAATCCGTCCTTTTAGTCAACAGTTCCCTGCATAATATACCACATACAAATATATCGACACATTTTTTTTAAGTATGGGCTACAAAGCAGTTATGTAAGCCTAAGCAAAATGGGGTAAAGGAGGTGTGGAGAGCATGCAGGGTAATGAGACAACAATGGTTGGGGACTTCACTCCCTCTTCTATGGAGACTGAGTGATATTGCGTGGTTTCCATACGTGGCAAACAATGGCTGAATGTAAGGAATTTTCCTACATCTAGGTAAATGTAAAGAGTTTCCCTACATCTAGGTAAATGTAAAGAATTTCCCTACATCTAGGTAAATGTAAAGAGTTTCCCTACATCGAGGTAAATGTAAAGAATTTCCCTACATCTAGGGTATTTTTCAACCCACATAACAAAAACTGTGTGTTTGAAATGCATTTCCTGTTTG
Source organism: Eriocheir sinensis (assembly GCF_024679095.1). NCBI lineage: Eukaryota > Metazoa > Arthropoda > Malacostraca > Decapoda > Varunidae > Eriocheir > Eriocheir sinensis. The sequence continues at coordinate 557,146 of NW_026110717.1, forward strand.
CCGCTGTATTCCCCGCACTCCCAAAGGCCGTGAGAGGAAGGAAAGAGAGAGAGAGAGAGAGAGAGAGAGAGAGAGAGAGAGAGAGAGGAAGGAATGTAAGGTAAGTAAGTGATGCGAGAGAGAGAGGGGGCCCACCCTGCCACACACCCATGGTTGGAATTCACCCCCCATGCCCACCCTGCCACACACCCATGGTTGGAATTCACCCCCCATGCCCACCCTGCCACACACCCATGTTGGAATTCACTCCCCATGCCCATCCTGCCACACACCCATGGTTGGAATTCACCCCCCATGCCCACCCTGCCACACACCCATGGTTGGAATTCACCCCCCATGCCCACCCTGCCACACACCCATGTTGGAATTCACTCCCCATGCCCATCCTGCCACACACCCATGGTTGGAATTCACCCCCCATGCCCACCCTGCCACACACCCATGGTTGGAATTCACCCGCCATGCCGTCCCTGCCACACACCCATGGTTGGAATTCACTCCCCATGCCCATCCTGCCACACACCCATGGTTGGAATTCACCCCCCATGCCCACCCTGCCACACACCCATGGTTGGAATTCACCCCCATGCCCACCCCGCCACACACCCATGGTTGGAATTCACCCCCCATGCCCACCCTGCCACACACCCATGGTTGGAATTCACTCCCCATGCCCACCCCCCCACACCCATGGTTGGAATTCACCCCCCATGCCCAACCTGCCACACACCCATGGTTGGAATTCACCCCATGCCCACCCTGCCACACACCCATGGTTGGAATTCACCCCCATGCCCTCCCCACGTTCCACACACCCATGGTTGGAATTCACCCCCCATGCCCACCCCACCACACACCCATGGTTGGAATTCACCCCCCATGCCCACCCTGCCACACACCCATGGTTGGAATTCACCCCATGCCCACCCCACACACACCCATGGTTGGAATTCACCCCATGCCCACCCTGCCACACACCCATGGTTGGAATTCACCCCATGCCCACCCCACACACACCCATGGTTGGAATTCACCCCATGCCCACCCTGCCACACACCCATGGTTGGAATTCACCCCCTGCCCACCCTGCCACACACCCATGGTTGGAATTCACCCCCCATGCCCACCCTGCCACACACCCATGGTTGGAATTCACTCCCCATGCCCACCCCACAACACACCCATGGTTGGAATTCACTCCCCATGCCCACCTGCCACACACACCATGGTTGGAATTCACCCCCAAGCCCACCCTGCCACACACCCATAGTTGGAATTCACCCCCCATGCTCACCCTGCCACACACCCATGGTTGGAATTCACTCCCCATGCCCACCCTGCCACACACCCATGGTTGGAATTCACTCCCCATGCCCACCCCACCACACACCCATGGTTGGAATTCACGCCCCATGCCCACCCTGCCACACACCCATGGTTGGAATTCACCCCCCATGCCCACCCCACCACACACCCATGGTTGGAATTCACCCCCCATGCCCACCCTGCCACACACCCATGGTTGGAATTCACACCCCATGCCCACCCCGCCACACACCCATGGTTGGAATTCACTCCCCATGCCCACCCAGCCACACACCCATGGTTGGAATTCACCCATCATGTTCACCCTGCCACACACCAATGGTTGGAATTCACCCCTCATGCCCACCCTGCCACACACCCATGGTTGGAATTCACTCCATGCCCATCCCGCCACACACACATGGTTGGAATTCACCCCCATGCCCACCCCGCCACACACCCATGGTTGGAATTCACTCCCCATGCCCACCCTGCCACACACCCATGGTTGGAATTCACCCCCCATGCCCACCCTGCCACACACCCATGGTTGGAATTCACCCCCCATGCCCACCCTGCCACACACCCATGGTTGGAATTCACCCCCCATGCCCACCCTGCCACACACCCATGGTTGGAATTCACCCCCCATGCTCACCCTGCCACACGCCCATGGTTGGAATTCACCCCCCACGCCCACAGCCTTCCCCCCACAAATAAAACATCCCTATAAGACAAAAAAAACGCCTTAAAACACGGCCGCCAGGATTAGAAGGTGGATGTCAGCCACACAGGCCTATAAAACAGCCTATATCTCCGCCCAGGCTTACCCCCGTGGCACTCCAGGCGGAAAGCAGAACGGTGAAGAGTGCCAAGTGCCAGGCAGACAGTAACAGCCTCCTTCACCATGAATAAACCGAGGAAATCACTTTATAAATCTCCGCTTCGTTTTGACTCGTCTACCAAGCAGCCATCTTGAAGGCCTACTCGTTTTAATGGTACCGATAACAGATTATTGGTACTTGTTTTGGTATCGGACCTGCTGGTGTTTTGATACCGGTATTGAATTGTTGGTTCTAGTTTGGGAACCATTAATGGAGTATAAAAACCAGTATTGGCGTATTGGTTCTGGTTTGGGTACCGGTATGCAATTATCGGTACCATGTATAGGAGATAGCAGGCCCACTCAGAATAGGTACCGGTTCCGTAGTCATTGGTACCGGTAATATTGGTACCTACCACTACTACCACTATTACTACTACTGCTACAAGTACATGATGAAAATAGCAACATTGATAATAATAATAATAATAATAATAATAATAATAATAATAATAATAATAATAAAAATAATAATATATAGGCCTAATATATTAGTGTGTGTGTGTGTGTGTGTGTGTGTGTGTGTGTGTGTGTGTCAGAGATTTACATAGATTTACAAAGAAAATCAGACCACACAGACCCCATGGTCCAGACTAGGTGGTCTGTCCTTCAACCTAAGTGAATCTACACTAATCAAATGGCTCCAAAACGTTGCTTTTCTACTCTAGTTAATATTAAGTTGAAGGAAGTGACGGTCGAGCTTGTTTTTAAAGGAGTCAATCGTGTTACACTGGACCACTGATGGTGGAAGCTTATTCCATTCTCGCACTACAACGTTGGTGAAGAAAAATTTGGTGCAGTCTGAATATACTTGTCAACATTTGAGTTTTATGCCATTGTTCCTCGTTCGCAAAGTGTCATCGATCACAAACAATTTTGTTTTTTCTACATTCGTGAAACCATTAAGTATTTTAAAACATTCGATCAGTTTTCCTCGGAGGCGACGTTTCTCAAGAGATAACATGTTAAGGGTGGAAAGCCTTTCTTCGTAGGATTTGTTGCGCATGGAAGGGATCATTTTTGTTGCTCGACGCTGAACACCTTCTAGTTTAGCAATGTCCTTTGCATGGTGGGGAGACCAAAACTGTACCGCATATTCCAAGTGGGGTCTGACTAAACTATTGTAGAGCGGAAGTATTACATCTTTATTCTTGAATAGAAAGTTTCTTTTAATGAAGCCCAACATTCTGTTCGCTTTATTTGCTGCATCGATGCATTGATGTGAGAATTTGAGGTTTGACGCGATTTTAATCCCCAGGTCCTTAACGCATTGAACACTTGTGAGTTTAACGCCGCGTATTTCGTAATCGAACTTCTTATTTTTTGTTCCAACTTGAAGGACCTGGCACTTGTCTACGTTAAAGGGCATCTCCCATTTATCCGACCAAGCTGAAATTTTGTGCAAATCCTCTTGGAGGCTTTGCCTGTCTTCGTCAGTGAGATCCGAGTTACCAATCTTTGTGTCGTCTGCAAATTTACTAATGCGATTATTGAGTCCAACATCCACGTCGTTGATGTAAATAATGAAGAGCACTGGGCCAAGAACCGAGCCCTGAGGGACGCCACTAGTGACCGGCGCCCACTCTGAGTTAAATCCGTCAATCACTACTCTTTGTTGTCTGTTGCTCAACCAATTCGCGATCCATTGGTTTACTTGACCGTCAATACCTATTTGCTTTAATTTATAAAGTAATTTATGATGTGGGACTTTATCAAACGCTTTCTGAAAATCAAGATAGACTACGTCCAATGATTTGGTTACGTCATAAACTGAGAAGAGGTCGTTATAAAGGTCAGTAGGTTTGACAGGCAGAATCTGTTGTTACGGACGCCATGTTGTGAATCTCCAATGCATGAGTGGCTTTCGAGGTAACTCACAATTTTGTCTCTAATTATGCTCTCAAGTAGCTTACCTACAATTGAGGTTAGACTAATGGGTCGGTAGTTACCTGGTATTTTTTTTTTGTTTCCTTTCTTAAAAATCGGTGTCACGTTAGCCTTTTTCCAATCGAAAGGGACGATGCCTTGTCGCAAGGACATATTGAATACGGTTGTGAGGGAGGAGAGTATTTCGCTCTTTGTTTCTTTAAGTATATATATATATATATATATATATATATAGAGAGAGAGAGAGAGAGAGAGAGAGAGAGAGAAAGGAAAACAAAATAAATAGAGGAGGAACGAATAGAAGGCAATATAGAATAAGGCGACTTTTCTTCCTTCGTCCCGCTTATTTCTTCCTTTTCTCCTTCCCTCAACCATTGTCTGAAGCGTCGCCTGACAAACCACCACCAAACGATGCCGGCAACGCGTTTTCTCTCTCTCTCTCTCTCTCTCTCTCTCTCGATCAAACTTCTCTTCCTTATTTTCCAACTGTGTGTGTGTGTGTGTGTGTGTGTGTGTGTGTGTGTGTGTGTGTGTGTGTGTGTGTGTGTGTGTGTGAGCGATCATAGCTGGTACGCTGAAGACATTATTCAGCAATCAGGTCACCCCAGTCGGTCTGCAATGTGTTACGATGAGAACAAATGGGCGAGGTGTGTGATGGCCTTAACCCCACAAACACCCGTTCTATTCTCTCTAGCACTTCGGGTACGCCCTCGTTCCTCTCCACTGCTACGATTCAGTCCACCCAAGAGTATTTTCGCGGTCAAAACTTCTAAAGAGTAATCGTTATTTTTACCGAGACATAGTCATATTGACCTGCTAAGGCTAATAAATCATTAGAGCATTAAAACTTGTCTGGATGTTGCCGCCGTGATACAGTCCTACAACATAGCGATTTACTCGCGTCATTTTTAGTGAATTTTGTCTTTTTCTTCCCTCGAACATTGCCTTCCATTAGATTCAGTGCCATTATTTTACTTTGTCCTCGGCACCTCTACCAGCATCTAATAACGCAGGGAAAATGCTTTACATTTACATAGAGAGGATTTGTATGGTTATTATAATTGACGATAATTTACTTCCCTCCGAGACTCGGATTTACCGTAATTTCTTGAGCCACTTTTGAAATAAAAACCCTAGCATGACAGTTTTAGCAATGTTCATCATGCGTCCTGGTGAAGAGGAAGATGAAGTAGAACAGGATTATCGTTATAGCTATCACACACACACACACACACACACACACACACAATGACCCAACAGGTAATTTATCCGATAGATACTCGACGCGATGATTGACGAACCACCACCTCGCCCATCCAGCATCTACGCAATGACGCACGACCTTCCCTAGCTACGTAAGCCTCTAAGTCTAACGGTTCCCATCTTGACAGTGAGGTGACGTCAGGCTGTGATTGGTCGCTCTGCCGCCGCCTTGCTGCAAGGCTCGTTCAGGGCCGTTGTTGCTGTGGCTGGAGCCGCCGCGTGTGTGTGGCCAGGCGAAGTGCCGCAGCGAGGCCTTCCTCATCCCCCCCACACACGTTCAAAGCAAAGAGCACACTCCTAATTTGCCAAAACTTTTTTTGTATCCAGATCAAACTTCGGTAAATATTTGTTCCTAATAATACGATTACCACACCGGAGAAGCCGTTTTCCTCTGCTTTCGCGGTGTGAGGCGTTCTGTGCTTCTGTGTAACTGCTGCTGTACTGGAGGACTACAAAACCAGGAGGATTACCCTGCCTTCTACTACAGACCGCTAAGTGTTCTGATTTAGTATTTACTTAGTTAGATAGTGATCCACAGTTACTCCTAGGACAAGTGTATTAAGCTTCCCACATCTACACTAAATTCAACATTCTTTCACGCCAACCCAGTGCTACACGGTTTTATATTGCTTTTGTGTTTTTTATATTGCTTTTGTGTTTTCTTCTCCTTCTATTATTAGGATACTTTACTGTGCTGTGATAATAGGACTACGTGAATCAGGCGCGCCAAGCTACGTTAATTTCTAAGTCCACACAAAAACACTAGATAATCCACTTTCCGCGCAAACCTAGTGAACACAGTTATTATCTTCTTTACATAAGTGATTTCTCAGTATATTAATATTGGCCTATGTTTTGTCTTGGTGGGTAGAAATAACCGCGCCTTTTTACCGAGACACACCCTTTTCCCCGGGGAATTGACCTGACTGCGACCTCACAGCAGCTGTGGTTTGTTTTCCTAGATACACATTTTTGACCTGACGACCTCACCGCAGCTGTTGGTTTGTTTTCCTAGATACACATTTTTGACCTGACGACCTCACCGCAGCTGCGTACTTTGTTATCGTCTTAACGCGCCTAATTGTTTCCGTCTTGCCTCGCCCATATCTTCACCATGACGTCCTCAAGCGTTGTTCTGGGTGTGGCCTTCGCATGGCCAAGCAGTACTTTCTTTCCAAGGACGTTTGTAGGTTCTGCGTTAAGATTCAGAAGGATGATCAGAGGATCATAGAGTTAGAGAATAGGGTTACGACTCGCCGCCCAGGTACACTTACTGCTAGTGCAGCAGCAACAAGCCCCGCCTCCTCCTCCTCCCCGTCCTCTTCCACTTCTTCCTCGGCCTCCTCCCCCTCCTCATCCTCGTCTTCCTCGTCCTCCTACCCTCTAGTAGTGTCTTCAACCACACAGCAGCCCCTCCCATCCTCCTCCTCCTCCTCCTCGACCATCTCCGATCTCCCTGCTTCCCACCCTCCTCCTCTTCCTCCTCCTCCTTCTCCTCCTCCTCCTCCTCCTCGCCTTCCTCCTCCGTCCCCCTCTCCTCCCCACCCACCTCCTCCTCCTCCTCCTCCCTCTTCCTCCTCCTTGTCCTCCGCCTCTTCGCTCGTCCCTCCCTCCCACACCTGTCCTTCACCTTCCCTTCCCCTCTTCCTCCTCCCTCTCCTCGTCCGTCCCTCCCTCCCCACCTCACTCTCCCTTTCACCACTCCTCCTTCCTCCTCCTCCTCCTCCTCCTCCTCCTCCTCCTCCTCCTCCGCCTCAAATTCCTCGCCTTCCTCTTCCGTCCCCCTCTCCCTCTTCCTGCCCACTCTCCCTCCTCCTCCTCCTCCTCTCCCTTCTCCTCCTTGTCCTCCGCCTCCTCGCTCGTCCCTCCCTCCAACACCTGTCCCTTACCTTCCCTTTCCCCTCTTCCTCCTCCCTCTCCTCGTCCATTCCTCCCTCCACCACCTCACCCTCCCTTTCTCCTTCTTCCTCTCCTCCTCCTCCTCCCCTTTCCACCTTCCACCTCTTCCACAATTTCTCCTCGTTCTTCACAGCAGGTCCCTCCCTCCTTCCTGCTCTCCCTCCCCCTTCACCCACCCCTCCTGGCCCCCTTCCGACCGTCAGGTTCTTGTTGTTGGTGATAGTCAGGTTCGTTATGTTGACAGGTATTTTTGCTCCAAGGATAAGAACAGGACGAGGGTGTGTTTCCAGGGGCAGGGTGGGCCATATATCAGACAGGATTGAGGCGTGTATGGCAAGCGAGGATCGAACCCCATTGTCTTTCTCAGCTGTGGCGGAAACGACGTTTCGTGTGCCAAGCGAGGACCTTCTCAGGCGTTTTAGAGAATTGTTAGGCAGGATACGTGACGCTGGTGGGTCACCAGTAGTGTGTGGCGTCCTGCCAAGGAGGGCGTTGGCGATGGATGGCTGTCCAGGGCGATAGCAGTGAACAGCAGACTTGCTGAGCACTGCGAGCGCAATGGGTGGCTGTTCGTCGACAATTGGGACCTCTTCTTGGCAACGACGCCCTCTACGCCCGTGACGGGATACACTTGACGTTCAAGGGTGTTGAGGCTCTCAGACTCCCTTGAGCGAGCACTTGGTACCCTGAGGGATTTTTAGTATAGGCGAGGGGGAGGAGTAATGGGAGCAATGGGAGGAGTAATGGAGGGACATCTAGCTCATAATATAACCAGGCAGCTTAGAAGTAATTCTAGAGGAGTAACAGAGGACGGGCTAAGAATCTTCTATACTAACAGCAGGAGCCTCAGAAACAAGATAGACTTACTAAGGGGTGAAGCTTGTTCAGAAAATTTTGACATAATAGCGATCACTGAGACATGGATAGACTTTGCTAATAGAAATTTTAGGTCAGAATTTGAAATAACGGGTTATCAGATGTTTCACAAAGACAGAAGGGGCAGAAAGGGAGGTGGAGTTGCGCTATATGTTAAAGACTCACTTAAATGTTTAGTTAACAACTCAGTCAAAACTAACATGGATTCAGAATCAGTTTGGGTGGACGTTTACAAAGGAAAGAAAACTAACTCTAGGAGTTATATACAGGCCACCCAACCTTAACAGGCAGGACACGAGTATATTACTACATGAGATTGGCAGGGCGAGTATGAGTAGAAATGTCTGCGTAATGGGGGACTTTAATTATAGGAATATAGACTGGGAAGATCTAGTGGGTGACCTGGAAGCCGAGGACTTTCTTGAAGTTATACAAGATAATTTCCTTAAGCAGGTAGTTACTGAGCCTACCAGAGGAGATAACATATTAGACTTAGTCCTAACCAATAATGGGAACTTGCTACGTGAGTTGGAGGTGGGCGGAGAGTTAGGAAATAGTGACCACAGAACGGTTCGTTTTAGGTTAGACTGGGTAACCCGTGATCCAAACCCAGTGTTAGTGCCAGATTTTAGAAGAGCAAACTACGAGGGGCTTCGAAGACATCTTGAAGGGGTAAACTGGGATAATTTAGGGATTCATGAGGGCCAGAACTGCGGATTGGAGAGCCAGGAGAACCAGGAAGAAATGTCTTACAATAATTTAGTTAGAGTAATAGTAGAGGGGCAAGAACAGCATATACCACAGCGAACACTTAGAAAAGAAAACAATGATCCTAAGTGGATGACTCGTGGACTAAAACACGAGATTGGGTTAAAGAAGGAATTTATCAGAAAATAAAGAATGGGGAAACACATCTCAGGGGCCGGTACGTCGAACTATCTAGATTAGTTAAGAAAACACCAGGATAGCAGAAAGGAACTATGAGATCAAAGTAGCAAATGAGGCGAAAAGTAATCCTAAGGGCTTCTTTCAGATGTATAGAACAAAACACGGGAGAAAATTGGACCGCTGAAATCAAACACAGGGGAGCTAGTAGAAAATTACGAAAATATGAGCACATTGTTGAACGACTACTTCCTTTCAGTATTCACACAGGAGGATCGAACGACTATACCGGAAAGAGTTCAGGTGTACGAGGGCGGGGATGGCGATAAATTGAGGGATATAATCATTACCAGGCAAGTAGTTCAGGATGAGATAGATAAGCTTAAGAAGAACAAGTCGCCAGGTCCTGACGGGATATTTCCGAGGGTATTAAAGGAGCAAGGTGATATAATCAGTGATTCACCAACCGACATCTTTAAGATGTCGGTTAATACTGGCTATGTGCCGAGCCTATGGAAAGTAGCTAATGTGACGCCGATTTTTAAAAGGGGACAGGTCAGTTGCTTCAAACTATCGCCCAATTAGCTTAACATCGGTTATAGGGAAGATGCTGGAGTCCATAATAGCCAGGAACATTCAGGAGCATTTAGAGAAACATAGCTTAATTCACGACTCGCAGCATGGGTTCACAAAAGGTAGGTCATGCCTCACCAATCTCTTGTCCTTCTACAATAAAGTATTTGAGGCGGTTGACAGAGATGAAAATTATGATGTAATCTATCTTGATTTTAGTAAAGCGTTTGACAAAGTTCCTCACCAACGACTGTTGCTTAAATTACAGGCTCACGGAGTAGAGGGTAAAGTTTTGAACTGGGTCAAGGCGTGGCTTAGCAATAGGAAGCAAAGAGTGCAAATCAATGGTAAAAGATCTGACTGGGGATGTGTTACGAGTGGGGTCCCACAAGGTTCGGTATTAGGTCCACTTTTGTTTATTATTTATATCAATGACTTAGACACAGGAATTAGTAGTGATGTTAGTAAATTTGCAGATGATACCAAGATCGGTAGAGTAATTGAGTCGGATCAGGACGCTAGTATTCTCCAAGGTGAACTCAACAGATTATATGACTGGGCGGATAAATGGCAGATGGAGTTCAATGTAGGGAAGTGCAGTATTCTGAGTGTAGGTAGGAACAACCCCTCACATAACTATTGCTTAAATGACACTCTCATAAGTAGGTCTGGGTGCGAGAGGGATTTAGGGGTCTTAATGAGCTCTGATCCCCGTCCAAGGGCACAATTCATTCAAGCTAGAAATCGAGCTAATAGGGTACTGGGATTTATTTCAAGGAGCGTAAGCAACAGAAGCCCCGAAGTCTTCCTCAAACTATATTTAGCATTAGTTAGACCTCATCTTGACTATGCGGTTCAGTTCTGGTCACCCTACTATAGAATGGATATCAAAATGTTAGAATCGGTGCAGAGGAGGATGACTAAGATGATTCAGGGATTGAGAAACTTGCCATACGAGGAAAGACTCAAACAGTTAAACTTGCATTCTCTAGAAAGGCGAAGGGTGCGTGGAGACATGATCGAGGTTTATAAATGGATGAAGGGCTTTAATAAGAGAGACATTCATAAGGTTTTGTTGGTAAGAGAACCGGGTAGGACACGAAGTAACGGGTTTAAACTGGATAAATTCAGATTCAACAGGGACATAGGCAAAAATTGGTTTACTAATAGGGTGGTGGATGAGTGGAATAGGCTTAGCAGTCATGTGGTGAGTGCCAATACAATTGTCACATTCAAAAATAGACTAGATAAATTCATGGACAGCGATATTAGGTGGGGTTAGATACACGGGAGCTTAGGGTCAAAGGAGCTGCCTCGTACAGGCCTACCGGCCTCTTGCAGACTCCTGCGTTCTTATGTTCTTATGTTCATTGCTGATGTTGACCCACTGCACAGCACTCGGGTCACAAACAACTGTGACGCGATACTTGCTCACCGGAGAAGATTTTACGGGTAAAAAGTTTGACCAATGTCCCACGCACGCAGTCCGGGAAGCATAAACCCGAACTGTATTATTGTTCGGCACCATTGGGTTAAAAGTGGTTGAAAAAGGCCGTAGAGTCGTCATACTCAGTATCCATAATGGCCCAAGACGCAGAAAACGATGCTTTTATGGATAACTAAGAAAACTGTGAGATTCTATGCTCAGCTGCAATAAACATAAGCCCTCACATTATATATGCAATTCTTAGTCTGACTATATAGAATTTCTCTCTCTCAGCTTAAGTTTTATTATTTATTCTATGCATATATATATATATATATATATATATATATATATATATATATATATATATATATATATATATATATATATATATATATATATATATATATATATATATATATATATATATATATATATATATAATGCACTTTTCTTAATGATCATTCAGGATTTATTCATACACTACTTTTATTCTTTCTCTTTATTGTATATATGATTAGTTATGTAAAATGTATTAACAATAAATAACACTCTACTCTGTCACGTCTACCTGATTCTCCCATACTAGTCCTGTTCACCCCCACCCCTATCCACCTCACGTTGACCTGAGTTCCCTAGGGAGGGTAATGAGGTCAGCACTAAAGAACGGATTACAGGGTCTAGCTTAAAATTACCTTCATTAAGATTAAAATTATCAAACTTTGTATACATGCAGACTCTATTATTCTACGTTTCTTAAAGTTATTACATTTATACAATAGCTGACTGTCGTCCCAGTTAATAGAGTGATTATTTTCTGAAGCATGTTTAAACATAGCATTATTCAGGTTACATGTCCGAAAAGCATATAGATGTTCTTTTACACGAGTTTCTAAATTTCTAACAGTTTCTCCAATATAAACAAGGTCACAATCTTTACAGTCAATTTTATATACGCCAGCTGTACCATCTACAAAATTCTTGTTTTTACTAACGTTGATTTAATGGTGGAGATATATTTATATGCTATGTTTACATCAAGGTCCTTATTAACAGTTTTAACGACATCAAGTTCAGGTCAGGTCAGGTCAGGTCAGGATCAGGTCAGTTCAGGTAACACCCCAGACAGCAGATTCGGTCAAGGAGAGGTCATCAGAAGTGACCGCATAGAAATTAATTCAAGCAGTCTCTCTAGAAGTTTTATAAATTTATATCAAGAATATAATAATTTTGTTCAAAATAAAAAAGAAATTCAGAATGACTTTATCCCAAAGAAACTGTTTAGGTCAAGCAGTAATGATCCTAAATGGAGACGCAGAGTTAGAGGAGACATGATTGAAGTATAGAAATGGTTCAAGGGGATTAACAAGGGAGGGGCAGTGACGGCATGAGGTCAAGTGCACTCAGGTCAGCCACAGTTTGGTGGTGACTGCTGAGAGGACTCAGTCAGAGGCTAAACTTCATCATGGCAACACCTAGAGAAGTGTTCGATTTCGAAGACGAAGGTTTTTCTACTATCATTCTAACCGAGACAGAAGATTTAGTGCATTTTCGCTTAAACGTGAAAACCGACGAAGAGTTCCAGCGTTGGAAGGAGCTATACATGGGAAAAACCAACACTTGCTTCAACGTCAAGCATGTATATCCTGCCCGTTGCAGAAAATTGCTTCATAAAATACTAATTTGTCATCATGGTGCTGCTCGCCACTTGGGAAAGAAGAGAACATATACTGGGTAAGTACCTGTTAAAAATTTGTTCTATAAATAGGATACATTTACTATGCCCTGCGGTTCAAAATACATATCAGTTATTTTTAACACACTATATGAAGGAAACTGCAAACCTCTCGTACTCAAGGCAGCTCCTTCTACCATCCCCATTTCTTATCTATGCTGTTCTTGATATTCATCTTAACCTTGTTCGTAGGTGCCCTGTAACAATGGACGTTGTCATTCGGCTCATAACTAAGGACACTGTAAAGAAGGACAAACTGATGGCCACACACCCATGCTTCGTAAAACTGAAGGGACAGCACAATCACTCTCTACAGTCTGCAGAAGCTCTGAACCAGCTTAGGGTACTTCCGGAAACGAGGGAGACTTTTATTAAGTATTTTGAGCAAGGTACGGTAACTAATTGTTCACTGACTACTTCATTTCGTTTTTCGTTCTGAAAATACTAATTTCTAAGCAGGATTGATGTAGCATTTTATGTTGTGTCTCTTAGTGCACTTGCACTATTGACTGTGTAATATTTTAACACTTCAGACTGCATGTGACATAGATTTAAGGAATATTTTAATAGCTAGGTACATTATTCATGTCTGCGCGAGCACCATGGACAACACATTCTGCTATACGTTCAATTTTCAATTTTCAGGAATGACTGCTAATCAGGCTGGAAGATTCCATGTCCTAAAAATGGGGCTGTGTGATGACTTATTTGGACAGGCCAATCATGCTATAAACCCATCGCCTCGTGCTATCAGTTATATGAGAGACGAATGGCTGAAGAATGAACATGGTGGCCTGAAGAACTTATCAATGGCAGAGGCAATCAGAAAGTATGCCGCAAATAACCCAGATGTGACGATACTGGAGGACATATCAGAAGGAAGTTTTACTGCAGTACTTGTTACAGCTTTTATGAAGAGAGTCCACATTAAATATAGGTAAGCTGGAGAATTAATCTTTGTTGATGCCACGGGATTTGTTTACCAACTCAACACTTCAGTTATTCCTTCCTCTGTGCTGGACCAGCAGGTGCTCCACTGGCAGTGCTGTTTACATCTTCCCAAGATGAAGCAACACTGAAAAAAGGTAAGTCTGACAATTTTCCTTTTACTGAATGTTGTTAACTCCGACTGTGGATTTGTAATCGGTATATTGTGCGTGTGAGAAATACATAGAAATGGTCTTCGTATTGCATACTAACTCTCTCTCTCTCTCTCTCTCTCTCTCTCTCTCACACACACACACACGCACACACAAAGGGTCGGTTGGAAACCTAGGGTAACTGTCATTTCTGTGAAGCTTGGCTTGTGCTCTGGACGCATACTTGGATATATCTGAAGTTAATCACCTTTGCTCTTATCTACAGGTTTTGAAATGGTTAAGAGTGCTGTAGCAGAAAAGGCCTTCTATGGGAAGGGCACGCCGGAGACTTTCATGACTGACAACTGCGATGCCATGAGGAAAGCCCTAGCAGCAACCTGGCCTGGAGCTCGACAGTTCCTCTGCATTTTTCATTTTCTACAACAAGTATGGAGGTGGCTATTGGACTCGAGACACGAAATCAAGAAAGAAGATCGCCAGAACTTATGACTATAGTGAAAAGCCTCGTATATTCAGCAACGAAGAACGATTTATTCACGTCATGGGGAAAATTCAAGGCTAATCCTCTTTCGGAGAAGTATCCTAACTTTAGAAGGTACAGTATATTGCCATAATGTTAATCATATCTATAACAATAGTGATTTCGTAATATGGATGATACGTACAGATAATGCATTTTTTTTTTTTAATATTTTCAAAATCATCATAATAATTGATAACATTTATATACTACTACTACTACTACTACTACTACTACTACTACAGACTTCACGAGCTGTCTAGATGTTTGCTGGCCTTTTGTAAATAGTTAATGTAAGGTCGTGTGAGTTTCCATGCTCTTCTGAACACCCAGTATTTAGGTCTAACAACTATTTTTGTTTTCTTATTTCAGCTATCTAGGCTCACTGATGGAAAGGAGTGACGAGTGGGCGATAACGTTCAGGGCAGGTGCGGTGCTACGTGGACATCACACCAACAACTTCTGTGAGGCAACAATGTGCATCATTAAGGAAGTCGTTCTTAATAGGTAAGCGCCAAGGGATGTTTCTTTCTTATTTGTGATGGCTGGTTTTATTAATATAAGTACCATACATCAACATGAAATTCAAACTGCCATTTTACTGACTAGTTGTACAATTGGAGGCCTTCTCGTAAAGCTCGACTGTGTTCTATTACTTTTTTTTTTTTTTTGTTCTACATATTTTCGCATCATCAACAAACTCATCTGCGTTACTAGTGATGACAATGTCCTTAATTTTCTTGATTTCCGTGATTATTGTAAGTAGGGTATTACTGCCTATTATATTCAAGTGTTTCCATTACAGTAAATCACATACACAACATATTTTCCTTTCTAATAATTAAGTTCCCCCCTGAATCTAATATTCTGTTGCATTCTGTTGCTTCCCCTTATCAACATTTAAGTGTTTGCAGAACATTACTTACTTGTCTATTTATTCTTTCTCTCTCTCTTTTTTTTAGATGCAAGGCATACAACGCAACGCAGCTGATCATTTTCATGGCCGAAATCTTTGACAGCTACATGAAGAAGAGGCTGGTGGACGTTGCGCTTGGCAGACGGAGAGTGAAATCATTAAGCACGGCTACACTGCCTCTAGAAATGGTTACTTTCCAAGGTAACGGAAAGTACAGAGTCCAGAGCCAGTCTACTCCATCCCTTCAGTACGACGTAGATCTTGTGACTGGATTTTGTGAGTGTACTGCAGGGGAAAATGGTTCCTTGTGTAAACATCAAGCTGCCTGTGCAGACTACAGCATGACGGTCCTGCCCCAAGTCTTCACTGCCACTACTGAAAACAGACGGTGGCTGGCGTCAGTGGCAGTAGGCGACGAGAAAGTTCCACCCGAAGGCTTTTTTAGAGGACTGTTGGAGCCAACATTAGAAAAAGAAGAAACTGCCTGTGCTTCTCCTGTTCAGGAATCCCAGGAAAGCACAGAGATCCAGCTAATGCCTCCTGAAGTGAACGTCGAGAATCAAGATGAAAATCCGCACCAGTCTCCAGATGTTGGCGAGTTTGTAGCTACATTCCAAAATGTGGTCGAAAATAATGCCAACAGTGACACTGCGGCAGCCCTCAGTACTGCTGTGAGACGGTTAAAGACTGTGAAAAGTGGGAATCAGCTGAACAGCATACTGCAGACCTTTGGAAGTGGCCTTTGCAATAAGGGAGCTGGCAGAGGAAAAATTCGATGCCAGCCAACATCTATCGCAAGAAGAGGGCCAGGAAAACCCAGAGGTGCAGCCCCTCTTGGTAAGGGACGACGACCGAGCCACTTACCAAACCCAAAACCAAAACGACCGCGAAATTTGTCCCAAAATATTGCGCAGAACGTGGCTAATGCTAAGTCACACGGGAGTGGCCACTAGGATAGGGATAAAGACTGTGAAAAGTGGGAATCAGCTGAACAGCATACTGCAGACCTTTGGAAGTGGCCTTTGCAATAAGGGAGCTGGCAGAGGAAAAATTCGATGCCAGCCAACATCTATCGCAAGAAGAGGGCCAGGAAAACCCAGAGGTGCAGCCCCTCTTGGTAAGGGACGACGACCGAGCCACTTACCAAACCCAAAACCAAAACGACCGCGAAATTTGTCCCAAAATATTGCGCAGAACGTGGCTAATGCTAAGTCACACGGGAGTGGCCACTAGGATAGGGAGTATTGTACATGCATTGAAATAAAATTTTTGAGCGTCGGTTACAGATTTCTGTGGTATTTGTAAATATAAAGAAGGTTTGCCCGTTTTTCTAAGCTTAAGATGAAATTGACCGCATGAGGAAAACTGATGAACATTTAGAGGAGAGAGTAGAGTGTTATTTATTGTTAATACATTTTACATAACTAATCATATATACAATAAAGAGAGAAAGAATAAAAGTAGTGTATGAATAAATCCTGAAATAATAAAACTTAAGCTGAGAGAGAAATTCTATATAGTCAGACTAAGAATTGCATATATAATGTGAAAGCTTATGTTTATTTAAGCTGAGCATAGAATCTCACAGTTTTCTTAGTTATCCATAAAAGCATCGTTTTCTGCGTCTTGGGGCCATTATGGATACTGAGTATGATGACATGACTCTACGGCCTTTTTCAACCACTTTTAACCCAATGGTGCCGAACAATAATACAGTTCGGGTTTATGCGTCCGGGAAACTAAGAGAAGGAGCGCGTCCCCTCCTCGTCGACGGTCCTCTGACAACTGACGCTGGGCACGCATCTGCGGCACCTCCGCCAGGCGCTGGATCCAAGAAGTGTTAGCGAGCTCGCTAACTGAGATACCGATGTAAACATTCGTTAATGGCATCCAAGATGCTAAACTATGACGTCACAGCGTGGTTAACTTAACGAGAGCCCCAGACCACTCGTAAACGTAACGAAATTCATCATGATAAACTTATTTGGGATTTTTTACCATTAAATATACGTTTTAGAGTACACAGAGCAAATTCAATTACAAAATGAAGATCTGCTGTACACACTGCACACGACTTAAATATCAACACGAGCGCTGCCTCGCTGCTGCTCACCTCCACCCCGGCCCGGTAAAGAAAGTGTCACAAGAAAATCTGGCATCTCTAAGCACAATTGCCAGTTTGTCGTACTCAGAGTATTGTATTTACCGGTTTCTGACCCTTAACTATTGCCCAGAAGCACTGATAATTAATCATCATGACTATAACAATATATGAATCCAGTTATCGGGGCCCAGGAGAGTGTTTTCGTGTCGGAAATCGGCAAACATAAGAGGCTGAGGACGACTTGCTGCCGGCTATAGGCTGTTTCTTCTCTCGTTATACCCCGTAGTAATGTTTCCCCATGATGACTGCCGCTCTCTTCTCCACCTCCTCAGCCATTGTCAGCAGCTCACTCACTGAACCTCGGTCGCCGTATTTTCCGTAGTGGTTTAACTATTTTCTTGGTAAAAGAACTTTCCTGCTGTGTGTTAGGTGAGGGTTATCGTACTCAGAGCAAAGTATTTACCAGTTTCTAACGCCTAAGTTGCCTAAATTTCGCCAAGAAACATCAGGATCTAACTCTTTTAACGATATATATAAATGAGTTTCGTCATTGCAGCCCAGAAGACCGTTTTGAGATAGGAAGTCGGAAATACAAGCCGCTGAGTACGACAATCTAGCAACGTTGGCCGCCACAGCTGTGTGAGGCAGCCGTATGATTGGCTGAAACTTTTTCAAAGAACTGCTTTAATTGGCTGTCGAGTCTGATGACATCATCGTGGCGCTTACCCAATCAGTTGGCTTTCTGCAGTAGCGAGGCCTGAGCGATATCGTTAAGTGTCCAATTTGGATCTGAACTTAGCGATGTCGTCCGGGCAAACGCTCGGTAACAATACTGATGTCTATAAGAAGCCTTGGATCCGGCGCCTGTCCTCCAGCAGCACGTCGCGCTCCTGGCAGCCCCGCCGACACCGATGATAAACTCCGATAACAGACTGAACCCTTCCCTGCTTGAGGCTCACCAAACATTAATTGCCTCCCCACAGTGGGGGAGAGGTTAGTGAATCACTGATAATGGGCCGGAAGTTGGGAAAGGAAACCCCCCTATCAAATGGGAACTCGCCCACCTCTTCCGGTAATGGTGCCGCGCAGGGTCGGATTCAAAAAATCGATTTGGAGGGGGCCCGATGGTAAACTTTCATAGGTTAGCGACAGCCTCAAAATAGTGAAGACCAATGGATAGCGATGGCGGGTCTTTGCTTAAAGACCGCAGCTCCTGAGCAATCAACGTATATATATATATATATATATATATATATATATATATATATATATATATATATATATATATATATATATATATATATATATATATATATATATATATATATATATATATATATATATATATATATATATATATATATATATATATATATATATATATATATATATATATATATATATATATATATATATATATATATATATATATATATATATATATATATATATATATATATATATATATATATATATATATATATATATTATTTTTTTTAACTATGAAGACAGTGCAAGGGCGTAATGAAAAAAAAAAAAAAAAAAAGGCCCGCTGCTTACTGCTCCAGAACAGTGGTTAAAGGAGTGTTCGAAATCTGTGGTCAATTTCGGGAGATGAATTTTTCTTGTATATATATATATATATATATATATATATATATATATATATATATATATATATATATATATATATATATATATATATATATATATATATATATATATATATATATATATATATATATATATATATATATATATATATATATATATATATATATATATATAAAGCAGATCTGAACAGGTAGAAATCCTCACCATACAAGCATTCGAAGATAACTAAACGTTTATTTCGATATATAAGCAGCAAGGGTGATCATAATACAGGTCACATATAAATTACAAACCGAACCTTTACAAAAAAGTCAATATGTAAAATTAGACACAGCTGAATATAAAAAGGAATTCTTATAGGGCTTCTTTTACATGGGATTGAGGTAACACATTTGCAAAGATTGGCTGATCTTAAGAAATATATTTACAAATTCCCAAGTATTCAACAAGTGCCTCACTAAGTAAAGAGTAGTCGGCGGTTTTTTTCGCCAAATTTGCTTATTACTCTCTCGACTGAAATGGGGATATCATAGTGGACAGAGAGGAGGGCAAGTCCGTTCAGGCGCTCTTGGCCGACGGTACTCTTCAGATATGTTTTCAGCTTTTTCAATGCTGAGAACGACCTCTCGGCTTCCGCGTTGGAGACTGGAAGCGTCAACACAGTTTTCAAGAGAATGACGAGATTGGGGAACACGCTGGTGCTGGCGTGTGCCTGGGCTTCTTTGATAGTTTGGAAGACCGGAACAGATAATGCCCAGCGCCTTCACGAGTGTCAGGGATTCGATGTCGAGCTCGTAGAGCTTCACCGCTTGAAGCACAGCCGCAACAACCGTCTCGGGGCATTTGAGGAGTTGCTTGAGCTGAAGTGCGACGGGCACTGTGTCGTCGCCGAACCGACTCTTCAACTCGGCAAAGACGTGGTCCACGAACGGAATGTACACCGCCCGGCGATAGTAGGTACTCCTCAGCATTCTCGCACGGAACATTTGATCGCTGGGTCTGTCGTCCACAGAGTCGTGGCACAGGGATGGTGTCATGCGATGACCCCACCTCGACCAAAAGCTCTTCCGCTTTCATGAACACGTCGTGGAAATAATTCTCCGTATCTGCTCTGAACTTGGCAAAAATGGTCTCGATGCCACGAATCGTTGCATAGGCTGACACCAGGTCACCATCATTTCTCTGAAGAGCTCGGCTCGGCTCGAGAGTATGCGCCAATATAAACTCCACTACAACCAGTCCAACGAGAAAGCGGGGAACACATATGGCAATGAGAAGGAGCCCAGTGGTGGCGTCAAGTTCTTCCTCGAGAAAAACAGCGATGACAGGCAGAAATTCAACGAAAACCAGCACTGCGTCATGCCTCTCAATCCACCTAGTGGGGCACAGGGGAACAGGCTTTTCGCGCTTGGCCGAGGTAAGCTTGACAACATCTGTGAAGCGGAGAGAGCACATATTCGAAGAATGAACGAAGTTGTTCATCTCGGTCAGTGTTTGAAGAGCGATCTTCACTTCCTTGACGTCACACGCCTTCGTCAGTACCAGGGGCCGCTTTCACAGTCACTTTGTTTGTTTTGATCGTTACCAATGGCGGCGATCGACGCTTTAGTTTTCCACGTGTAACTGGTCTATGGGGTAGTGGCGGCTGCTGAGGAAGCGAGAGGTGTTGAGAGTGTGCCAAGGTGCGGGGCCAGGCTAACCCCGCAGCCGCCACTACCCCATCGGCTAGTTTCACGTGGAAAACTATAGCCTCGATCACCGCCACTGGTAACGATCAAAACAAACAAAGTGACTGTAAAAGTGGCCCTAGATTCTGCCGGTGGTTAGAGCAGTAAATTGGCTTGGCCAGGAAGTACTTCTTCATGAGTACTGCGGCACACCCTTTGAATTTTCCCATCATGACACTTGCTCCATCGAAACCAAGTCTCCTGCACTTGGCCATGTCCAATCCGAGGTCTTCAACGGTACGCAAAAGGAGCCAGGCTAAACCTTTACCGGTGAGGTCATGGGCGTGCACAAAGGCAAGGAAGTCTTCCCTTATTTCCTCTTCGAAGTGTCGAATGATGATAGTGGCCTGCACTAAAATTCATTTTCTGGTTGCATGTGAGGAATGAGGTCACAAAGATTTTTTTCCTAGGATTTTAAATCTTGCTCTATAATATTCAATATACGTTTCCGTAGCTTAAATACTGAAAATAAATAAAGAAAATCCTGAGTTCTCCAGAAATGCAACGGAAAGGTACCAGTTTTCGTTTTGTCTCAAAAAGTGGACATTTTAGCAGATGGGGAGGGGGGGTAGGTCGTCCGACACCCCCGACCCCTCCACCCCCTGGGTACAGTGTACTACGGCCCTGTACGAGTATATAGATTGTTAGACGAGTGCGGGGCCCATAAGAGCGCGGGGCCCTGGGAACGTGCCCGTTGTGTCCTGGCCCTGCAGGAGAGTGAAAAATTACATCAGACACCGAAAAATTCGAATCTTGACTGAGCATCTCGTTCACCTCCGCATAGTAAAGCCCAAGGAACCATAGAGGAGGATTTTTTTAAAGTATGGAGGACAGCGTCCAGAGCTATCTAGCGGCGGCCGGCTTCGCTCCCCAGCTCTCTAGCTTTTTAGGGGTATCTTAAATATATTTTATGTTTTCTCAGTTCATGGGTGTTTAAAATATTTTAGTTATCCTAATATTTTTTTTGGGGGGGCCCGGGCCATCTGGCTTCCCACCCCCGTATCCGCGACCTGCATATGCCTACAGCCGACGACACATTCCGTGTTATAGTTGCAGCACATTATAAGCGAGTCAGTTCTGTACCCACTATCCGCATACACGCGAGATTTTCTGGGGGGGGGGGGAGATTTTTTTTTGGGCCCGGGCCCCCTGGGTGCCCCCCCTGTATCCGCCCCTGGTGCCGCGCACACACACGGGGCCGGATCCAAAGAGAAGGCTGCTTACCGACATCGGTATCGTTACCGAGCGTTTGCCCGGACGACATCGCAAAATTCAGATCCAAAGAGGAGACTTGACGATATCGCTCGGGCTTCGCTACTGCAGAAAGCCAACTCATTGAGTAAGCGCCACGATGATGTCATCAGACTCGACAGCCAATCACAGCAAATCTTCGAAAATTTTACAGCCGATCATACGGCTGCATTCCTCAGCTGTGGCGGCCAACGTTCCCAGATTGTCGTACTCAGCCGCTTATATTTCAGAGTTCCTACCCCAAAGAGTCCCTACCTCTTCTGGGCTGCAATGGCGAAACTCACTTATAGTTTTCGTTAAAGGAGTTAGATCCTGATGGTTCTTGGCAGTAGTTAGGCAACTTAGGCGTTACAAACCTGTAAATACTATGCTTTGAGTACGATAACCCTCACATTCGGGGAGGCGGTGGCTGAACGGATAGCGAGACGGCCCCGCTTTCAGGAGGACGCGAGTTCAGTCCCCGACCAATGCCACCGAGCTGGGATTTTTCAGCCGCCGCCGAGTGGCTTAAAACTACCCACATGCTGTCCAGAAGACCACCTATCAACCCGGACTCTAGATTGTAGGATTAAAGATGAGCTCCGGGAGGGCAGCATGAGCTAATGCAAGATGGCGCCACTATAAACACTCGCCTGCACCAGAACGGGCTGGGCCGACCATCAGGCCCCACTGGGAAGGAGCCTTGGACTGACCATCAGGATCCACCGGGAAGAAGCCTACCGGTGCAATAGGCCAAGACGTAAAAAAAAAAAAAAAAAACATTACACACGACAGGAAAGTACTTTTACCCAGAAAATGATTAAACCACTAAGGAAAATGCGGCGGCCGAGGCTCAGTGAGACTGAGCTGCTAACAATATTCGAGGAGGTGAAGAAGAGAGACAGTCATCATGGGGAAACATGAATATACGCGATATAACGGAAGAAGAAGTGACCTAAAGCTGGCAGCAAATAGGCGTCCTCAGCCTCTTATGGTTGCGGATCTCCGACACGAAAACTCTCTCATGGGCCCCGATAACTGGATTCATATATTATTATAGTCATAATGATTAGTGCTTCTGGGCAGTAGTTAAGTGTCAGAAACCGATAAATACGATGCTCTGAGTACGACAGTCTGGCAATGGGGCTTAAGAGATGGCAGATTTTCTTGTGACACTTTCTTTACCGGGGAGGGGCCGGGGCACGGGCCGGGGTGGAGGTGAGCAGCAGCGAGGCAGCGCTTGTGTTGATATTTAAGTCGTGTGCAGTGTGTACAGATCATCATTTTATAATTGATTTTCCTCTGTGTAGCCTATATTTAGTTGTAAAAAATTATAAATAAGTTAATCATGATGAACTTCACTACGTTTACGAGGGGTCTGGGGCTCTCGTTAAGTTAACTACGCTGTGACGTCATAGTTTAGCTTCTTGGATGCCATTAACGAATGTTTACATCGGTATCTTAGTTAGCGAGATCGCTAACGCTTCCTGGATTCCGCGCACGGACCGGCAGGTGTTGGGAGCAGTGCCGCCAGCCGGAGGTGAGGAGGAGGATGCGGCAGCGACTCACTGCCTCCACACTCACCGAGCCTCCAACCATTCCACCATAACCCTGCGCTGGACAGGCAGACATCCTTTTCGATAATGATCCTTCCAGCCACCCAACACCACCGCTGATATCCGTGGGGGGGGGGGGGTGGTTACAAGGCACTATTTCCCTAGCCTCTGTTCCTCCTACAATTCGAGTTGACGGCGCCCAGCGTTCCACCACTGACTTCATAGAGGAAACTAACATAACAAGGCCTGACTTATCACCCCCTGACTACGTGCCCAGACGTGCTCTCTCTCTTTAACGCCTGGAACCATTTCTACGGCCAGAGTAAACTTTTCCAAAGGGACGGCATACACCTGTCCCCATCGGGGCAGCCAGATTCGGAAGGCTCTCAACAACGCCGTACGTAACGCCCGAACAACAAAAACGACTCTCAGCCACGTCCTTCCATCCCGCCCGTGTAAATAGACACCATACACCGCAACAGACTCGTAACATTGAACCCTCCAGTACCTCTATTACCAAGCTTCAAGATAACCTAAGAGTTCTTAGTTTCAATGCGCGTAGCCTAAGAAACAAATTTGATGAACTGCGATGCCTTGCTCTGACAGAAAACGTTGACGTAATTGCTATAACCGAAACATTTATCGACACCACTAATATTGATTTAAGTTCCGAATACAACATAGATGGCTACAGATTCTTCAACAATGATCGTGTAAACCGTAGAGGGGTGGTGTCGCCCTTTTTGTCAAAAGCTACTTGCAACCTACTGACAAAACACCAAGAAACAGTAACGTTGAACATTTGTGCGTGCGAGTAAACATTGCAAAAGTCAATTTAAATATATCTGTCACTTACAGGCCTCCGGGGCAATCACTTGATGGCGATCTTGAAATGTACAGCGTCTTAAGGCAGTCACTTAATAACAGCGACTCACTGATACTAGGAGACTTTAACCTCCCCCATATCGACTGGGCGACACTGTCGGGTACAGAAGGTGAGTCCCATAGAATGATCGAATTTCTAGAGGAAAATTATCTAAGCCAAATGGTTTCTGAACCAACTCGACAAAATAACATACTTGACCTTGTTATAGCGACCCAAAATAACCTAGTCAGTAATGTCAAGGTAGGAGAACACCTCGGTTCCTGCGATCATAAACTAGTGCGCGTTGACATTAGAGCTCAAACATCGGTGACTGAAAATAAAGTTAAGGTGCCCAATTTCAAAAGAGCCAACTTCGTAGAAATCCGACGAAAACTAATAGATATGCAACTATCAGATGACGGCAATGCAGAGGACGCCTGGCTAAACTTTAAAAATCACTTACTCACTCAGCAGGACACATTTGTCCCCTTGTGCGAGAAGCGAATTAACACTAATAAAAGTCCACCTTGGTTTAATAGCGAAATTAAACACTCAGTCAAGGAGAGAAAATTGTCTTACAGGTTAAAGAAAGACCAAAGCACGCCCGAAAACATTAGACTTTACAATGATGCAAGGCGACGAGTAAAAAGATTAGTGCATCAGGCAAAGCGTAGATATGAAGAAAATATTGCAGCCAACTGTAAAATAATCCGAAATCCTTCTTCAGTTACATAAACAACAGAAAGGCGATCAGAAGTGGAATTGGACCTTTAACAAACAGCGACGGTGCACTAGTGACTGACAGCCAACACGTTGCAAACCTATTAAATAATTACTTTTCCTCGGTGTTTAATAATAACAGTGCTCCCACCACCACCACCAACACCAGTACTAATGTAAATCCCGAGCATGCATTGTCTAACTTTGAAATAAAACCCGATGAAGTCCTTAAAGCCCTCAAATCACTTAAAACAAATAAAAGTCCTGGACCTGATAAAGTATATCCAACTCTGCTGAAAGAAACAAAGTGCGAAATACTCTCCTCCCTCACAACCGTATTCAATATGTCCTTGCGACAAGGCATTGTCCCTTCAGATTTGAAAAAGGCTAACGTGACACCGATTTTTAAGAAAGGAGACAAAAAAGTACCAGGTAATTACAGGCCCATTAGTCTAACTTCGGTTGTAGGTAAGCTACTTGAGGGCATAATTAGAGACAAAATTGTGAGTTACCTTGAAAGCCACTCATTAATTGGGGACTCACAACATGGCTTCCGAAACAAAAGATCCTGCCTATCAAATCTATTAACCTTTTATAACGACCTCTTCACTGTTTATGACGTAACCAAATCACTGGACGTAGTCTATCTTGATTTCCAGAAAGCGTTTGATAAAGTCCCGCATCATAAATTACTTTACAAATTAAAGCAAATAGGTATTGACGGTCAGGTAAACCAATGGATCGCGAATTGGTTGAGCAACAGACAACAAAGAGTAGTGATTGACGGATTTAACTCAGAGTGGGCGCCGGTCACTAGTGGGGCCCCCAGGGCTCGGTTCTTGGCCCAGTGCTCTTCATTATTTACATCAACGACGTGGATGTTGGACTCAATAACCGCATTAGTAAATTTGCAGACGACACAAAGATTGGTAACTCGGTTCTCACTGACGAAGACAGGCAAAGCCTCCAAGAGGATTTGCACAAAATTTCAGCTTGGTCGGATAGATGGGAGATGCCCTTTAACGTAGACAAGTGCCAGGTCCTTCAAGTTGGAACGAGGAATAAGAAGTTTGATTACGAAATGCGCGGCGTTAAACTCAAAAGCGTTCAATGCGTCAAGGACTTGGGGGTCAAAATAGCGTCAAACCTCAAATTCTCACAGCAATGCATCGATGCAGCAAATAAAGCGAACAGAATGTTGGGCTTCATTAAAAGAAACTTTTTATTTAAGAATAAAGATGTAATACTCCCGCTCTACAACAGTTTAGTCAGACCCCACTTGGAATATGCGGTACAGTTTTGGTCTCCCCACCATGCAAAGGATATTGCTAAATTAGAAGGTGTTCAGCGTCGGGCAACGAAAATTATCCCTTCCTTGCGCAACAAATCCTACGAAGAAAGGCTTTCTACCCTTAACATGTTCTCTCTTGAGAAACGTCGCCTCCGAGGAAAATTGATCGAATGTTTTAAAATACTTAATGGTTTCACGAATGTAGACAGATCAACATTGTTTATGATCGATGACACTTTGCGCACGAGGAACAATGGCGTAAAACTCAGATGTAGACAAGTAAATTCAGACTGCACAAAATTTTTCTTCACCAACGTTGTAGTGCGAGAATGGAATAAGCTTCCACCATCAGTGGTCCAGTGTAACACGATTGACTCCTTCAAAAATAAGCTCGACCGTCACTTCCTTCAACTTAATATCAACTAGAGTAGAAGTGCAACGTTTTGGAGTCTTCTGATTAATGTAAAATCACTTAGGTTTAAGGACAGACCACCAAGTCTGGACCATGGGTCTGTGTGGTCTGATTTTCTATAAATCTATGTAAATCTCTCTCTCTCTCTCTCTCTTGTGAGTTACCTCGAAAGCCACTCATTAATTAGGGATTAACAACATGGCTTCCGTAACAAAAGATCCTGCCTATCAAACCTATTGACCTTTTATAACGACCCCTTCTCAGTTTATGACGTAACCAAATCATTGGACGTAATCTATCTTGATTTCCAGAAAGCGTTTGATAGAGTCCCACATCATAAATTACTTTTTAAATTAAAGCAAATAGGTATTGACGGTCAAGTAAACCAATGGATCGCGAATTGGTTGAGCAGCAGACAACAAAGAGTGGTGATTGACGGATTTAACTCAGAGTGGGCACCGGTCACTAGTGGCGTCCCTCAGGGCTCGGTTCTTGGCCCAGTGCTCTTAATTATTTACATCAACGACGTGGATGTTGGACTCAATAATCACATTAGTAAATTTGCTGACGACACAAAGATTGGTAACTCGGTTCTCACTGACGAGGACAGGCAAAGCCTCCAAGAGGATTTCCATAAAATTTCAACTTGGTCGGATAGATGGGAGATGCCCTTTAACGTAGACAAGTGCCAGGTCCTTCAAGTTGGAACAAGAAATAAGAAGTTCGAATACGAAATGCGCGGCGTTAAACTCACAAGGGTTCAATGCGTTAAGGACCTGGGGGTCAAAATTGCGTCAAACCTCAAATTCTCACATCAATTCATCGATGCAGCAAATAAAGCGAACAGAATGTTGGGCTTCATTAAAAGAAACTTTTTATTCAAGAATAAAGATGTAATACTTCCGATCTACAATAGTTTAGTTAGACCCCACTTGGAATATGCGGTACAGTATTGGTCTCCCCACCATGCAAAGGACATTGCTAAATTAGAAGGTGTTCAGCGTCGGGCAACGAAAATGATCCCTTCCTTGTGCAACAAATCCTACGAAGAAAGACTTTCCACCCTTAACATGTTCTCTCTTGAGAAACGTCGCCTCCGAGGAAAACTGATCAAATGTTTTAAAATACTTAATGGTTCCACGAATGTTAACAGAACAAGATTGTTTATGATCGATGACACTTTGCGAACGAGGAACAATGGCATAAAACTCAAATGTAAACAAGTAAATTCAGACTGCACCAAATTTTTCTTCACCAACGTTGTAGTGCGAGAATGGAATAAGCTTCCACCGTCAGTGGTCCAGTGTAACACGATTGACTCCTTTAAAAAGAAGCTCGACCATCACTTCCTTGAACTTAATATTAACTAGAGTAGAAAAAGTAACGTTTTGGAGCCATCTGATTAATGTAGATTCACTTAGGTTTAGGGACAGATCACCTAGTCTGGACCATGGGGTCTGTGTGGTCTGATTTTTTATGTAATTGTACATAATTCTCTCTCTCTCTCTCTCTCTCTCTCTTAAATTCTCTCATTATTTTTTTTTTTACAACAAAGGAGGCAGCTCAAGGGCACACAAAAAAGAAAACAATAATAAAAAAAGCCCGCTACTCGCCGCTCCTAAAAAATAAACAAAAGAGGTGGCCGAAAGCAAGATCAAATATGGGAGGAGAGATGTCCTGATACCCTCCTCTTGAAAGAGTTCAAGTCGTAGGCAGGAAGAAATACAGATGAAGGAAGATTGTTCCAGAGTTTACCAGCGTGAGGGATGAAAGAGTGAAGATGCTGGTTAACTCTTGCATAAGGGGTTTGGACAGTATAGGGATGAACATGAGTAGAAAGTCGTGTGCAGCGGGGCCGCGGGAGGGGGGGAGGCATGCAGTTAGCAAGTTCAGAAGAGCAGTCAGCGTGGAAATATCGATAGAAGATAGAAAGAGAGGCAACATTGCGGCGGAATTTAAGAGGTAGAAGACTATCAGTATGAGGAGGAGAGCTGATGAGACGAAGAGCCTTAGCCTCCACTCTGTCCAGAAGAGCTGTGTGAGTGGAGCCCTCCCACACGTGAGATGCATACTCCATACGAGGGCGGACAAGGCCCCTGTATATGGACAGCAACTGTGCAGGGGAGAAGAACTGGCGGAGACGGTACAGAACGCCCAGCCTCGAGGAAGCTGATTTAGTAAGAGATGAGATATGTAGTTTCCAGTTGAGATTTTGAGTTAAGGATAGACCGAGGATGTTTAGTGTTGAGGAAGGTGATAGCTGGGTGTTGTCAAAGAATAGGGGATAGTTGTTTGGAAGATTGTGTCGAGTGGATAGGTGGAGAAACTGTGTTTTTGAGGCGTTGAAGGACACCATGTTCTTCTTGCCCCAATCGGAAATAATAGTAAGGTCTGAGGCTGTTCTGCAGCCTCCAGCCTTGAGTCGTTAAGTTCCTGTAGGGTGGGTCTTCTATTAAAAGAAGTTGAGTAATGCTGAGTGGAATCATCGGCGTAGGAATGGATAGGACAGTTCGTTTTGGAAAGAAGATCATCAATGAACAACAGAAAAAGAGTAGGAGATAGGACAGAACCCTGTGGGACACCACTGTTAATAGATTTAGGGGATGAACAGTGACCGTCTACCACGGCAGAAATAGAACGGTCAGAAAGGAAACTGGAGATAAAGGTACAGAGAGAAGGATAGAAACCGTAGGAGGGTAGTTTGGAAAGCAAAGATTTGTGCCAGACCCTATCAAAAGCTTTTGATATGTCCAGCGCAATAGCAAAGGTTTCACCGAAACGGCTAAGAGAGGATGACCAAGAGTCAGTTAAGAAGGCTAGAAGATCACCAGTAGAACGCCCCTTGCGGAACCCATACTGGCGATCAGATAGAAGGTCAGAAGTGGAAAGGTGCTTTTGAATCTTCCGGTTAAGGATTGATTCAAAAGCTTTAGATAGACAAGAAAGTAAAGCTATTGGACGGTAGTTTGAGGGATTGGAGCGGTCATCCTTCTTAGGCACAGGCTGTATGAAGGCATACTTCCAGCAAGAAGGAAAGGTGGATGTTGACAGGCAGAGGCGAAAGAGTTTGACCAGGCAGGGTGACAGCACGGAGGCACAGTTTTTAAGGACAATAGGAGGCACTCCATCAGGCCCATAAGCCTTCTGAGGATTGAGGCCAAAGAGGGCATAGAAAACATCATTTTGAAGAATCTTTATAACAGGCATAAAGGAGTCAGAGGGGGGATGAGTAGGAGGAACATGCCCAGAATCGTCCAGAGTGGAGTTTTTAGAGAAAGTTTGAGAGAAGAGTTCAGCCTTAGAGATAGATGAGACGGCAGTGTTGCCGTCAGGACTGAGGAGTGGAGGGAAAGATGAAGAAGTGAAGTTGGAGGAGATGTTTTTGGCTAGATGCCAGAAGTCACGGGAAGAGTTAGAGAAAGCAAGGTTTTGGCATTTTCTATTAATGAAAGAATTTTTGGTTAGTCGGAGAAAAGATCTGGCACGATTTCGGGCAGAAATGTAAAGTTCATAATTAACATTAGTTTGAAGGCTCTGGTACCTTTTGTGAGCTGCCTCTCTATCATTGACAGCACGAGAACAATTGTGATTAAACCAAGGCTTTTTAGCGTGAGGAGTAGAGAAAGAACGTGGAATGTATGCCTTCATTCCAGAGACAACACCTCTGTTATGCGCTGGGCACACACAGAGGGGTCTCTCTCCTGGAAGCAATAATCATTCCACGGGAAATCGGAAAAGTACATCCTCAGGTCGTCCCACCGAGCTAAAGCAAAATGCCAGAAGCATCGCCTCTTCGGTGGGTCCAGAGGATGTACAGGAGCGATAGGACAGGATGCAGAAATAAGATTGTGATCGGAGGAGCCCAACGGAGAGAACAGTTTGACAGAATAAGCAGAAGGGTTTGAAGTAAGGAAGTGGTCTAGAATGTTGGGCCGGTCTCCAAGACGGTCGGGAATACGTGTAGGGTGCTGGACCAACTGCTCTAGGTCGTTGAGGATAGCAGAGTTGTAGGCTTGTTCACCAGGATGGTCAGTGAGGGAGGATGAAAGCCAAAGCTGGTGGTGAACATTGAATTCTCCCAAGATGGAGATTTCAGCGAAGGGAGAGTGGGTCAAGATGTGCTCCACTTTAGAATTCAAATAGTCAAAGAATTTTACATTGTTGGTAGAGTTAGGTGAGAGATAAACAGCACAGATGTATTTAGTAATAGAATGACAATGAAGTCTTAGCCAGATGGTAGAAAATTCAGAAGAGTCAAGGTTGTGGGCACGGGAGCAAGTGATGTTGTTGCGCACGTAGGCGCAACATCCAGCTTTGGATTGAAATTTAGGATAGAGATAGTAGGAGG
This sequence comes from Eriocheir sinensis, assembly GCF_024679095.1. Lineage (NCBI taxonomy): Eukaryota > Metazoa > Arthropoda > Malacostraca > Decapoda > Varunidae > Eriocheir > Eriocheir sinensis. The sequence goes on from NW_026110717.1 coordinate 588,281, forward strand.
GAACAGAGTAGAGATTGCTGTCAGTAGCCTCAGAAACCTGTGTTTCGGTAAGGAAGAGAAGGTGAGGTTTAGAGGAGGAGAGATGATGTTCCACAGAATGAAAATTAGAGCGAAGACCGCGAATGTTGCAGAAATTGAGAAGAAAGAGGTTCGAGGAGTTATCAAGACACCTCTCGGGTCGGCAGCCAGAAGGGGAGTCCTCCTGGGAATTTGTGGTCCCCCTCAGGCGGGGACTCCAAGGCTTGATGTAGGTGCACCATTTTGAAATTTTAATTTTGGGAAAAGGTGTATATGTTGTGTGAATGTAGTGTGGTTTGGATAAAGAGAGGATCTGTCTTTAGAAAGCATGCTGAGCTACTCTCCGGTGTTGGTGAGACAATAGGGAAACGGTTAGTGAGGACATGGGAAGGGTCTCTGGAGGGCTTCAGCCCCTTCTCTCACCTCCCATATATACCTCACTGAGGGCTTGGCCTGTTCGGTAGGTGTTATCCAAGTACCTAGGAGGTGCTACTCACCTACTCTCTCTCTCTCTCGCCCTGCACGGAAACTCTCACATTATACGCACGGTACGAGGCCACAACAAGACTGCACAAGGCCGCGTCGAGGTAGAGGGAAGCTGCCGGGGACGGGAGGAAGGGGGGAGGGCGGCGCGTATGCCTGGAACTGTATTTCTAAGGAGGGAGAGAGCTGTGTCTATTTCAGAGAGACACCAACACAAAAACACGCAGCAACGGTATGAAGTTTAAGTGAAATCGATGTAACACATTGGTGCGCAGAAGTTTTTTCAATAACAGAGTCGTCGATCACTGGAATAGACTCCCACCGTCAGTAGTTAGCGCACAGAGTATCAATAGCTTTAAGTCTTCTTTGGATAAGTACTTCAGAGATATAAGATTATACTCACCCTTTTTCGCATGTTCTCAGACAGATTGCAGCAAGACCTCAACCTATATTCATATAATTCTCCCCCACAACCTAGATTGCAAGTAGCGAAAGTCAACAATAGAGTAAAAGAACAATTAATGTCCGCATGACAGGTGGAGTGAGGTGTGGGTGCAGTAAGATGACAGGTTACTGGTGCGTGCCTAGTACCGCCGGTAAAACGAGGATCAAGCCTCCACCTGTGCCCTTGAAACTACACCTCACCCATCGTGGGTATTAGGGGGGATTCTGGGGCTGCCCTGTGTAGGCCACTCGTCCTCTTCAAGTCTCCCTGTATTTTTATGTTCTTATGTTCTTAAGTAATGAAGTAATTTTCCCCCCACAGCTTAGGTTACCAGTAGTGTAAGTTAAGGGTAGTAATTTCCTCTTATTTCTCTCTTCACTGTAAAATTTCCATGGCCCTTTCTTCTTTAAAGATACATGGTGTTCTCTTCTAACTAACTAACTAACTAACTAACTAACTATAGACGTTTGTGGGGAGGAGCCTTCATCTTTTCTGTCCTATCCTACCACACGTAGATTACTAGTAGTAGCGGTAGTAAACAGACACTCTCGCCATAGACCGATAGGTCTTCTGGTGTCTGTTCTTCCTATATGTATTCCTATATGTATCCCACTCTGCCGGCTCACGAGACCCCGGTAAACTGGTCCTCTCTCTGGTGACCCGTTTCTGACACCCTTTCCCTATGTGACTGTGAGAGGGAAATATACCGGTGTGTGTGTGTGTGTGTCTTTGCAATGCTGAATCCTGAGTAAAGAACGAAAAAGCTGAAATAATTACTTGACGTCAGAGTACGAATGTCATTTCTATTCACACTGGGGTCTATTCACTCCCTATTAATTACACACACACACACACACACACACACACACACACACACACACACACACACACACACACATTCCCCCTTCCCCGGCTATTCCGCTACCTGGTTGTGTATAAAGCCAGTTGGTCCCTCATTATACTTCTTGTCTCATCAACACCAGAGAGCAGTTCAGCTAAAGACAGTTCCTCTCTCTTTCTACACCACGCTACATTCACACAACACACACACCTTTTCTGAAAATTTAAAATTCAAAATGCCTGACGAAAACACCGCATCGGAGACCCCGCCTGGGGGGGGGGGGACCATAAATTCCCCCAGGGAGGACTCCCCTTCTGGCTGTCGACTTGGGAGGTGTCTTGATAACTCCTCGAACATCCTCCTTATCAATATCTGCAACATTCGCGGTCTTCGTTCTAATTTTCATTCTGTGGAACACCATCCCTCCTCCTCTAAATCTCACCTTCTCTTCCTCACCGAAACACAGGTTTCTGAGGCTACTGACAGCAACCTCTACTCCGCTCCCTCCTACCATCTCTATCCTACATTTCAATCTAAAGCTGGATGTTGCGCCTACGTGCGCAACGACATCACTTGCTCTCGTGTCCACGACCTTGACTCTTCTGAATTTTCCATCATCTGGCTAAGACTTCATTGTCATTCTATTACTAAATACATTTGTGCTGTTTATCTCTCGCCTAATTCTACTAACTATGGAAAATTCTTTGACTATTTGAACTCTAAAGTGGAGCACATCTTGGCTCACTCTCCCTTTGCTGAAATCTCCATCTTGGGAGATTTCAATGTTCACCACCAGCTTTGGCTTTCATCCTCTTTCACTGACCAGCCTGGTGAACAAGCCTACAACTTTGCTCTCCTCAACGACCTAGAGCAGTTGGTTCAGCACCCTACTGTATTCCTGACTGTCTTGGATACAGGCCCAACCTTCTAGACCTCTTCCTTACCTCTAATCCTTCTGCTTACTCTGTCAGACTGTTCTCTCCGTTGGGCTCCTCCGATTATAACCTTATTTCTGTATCCTGTCCTATCGCTCCTGTACATCCTCTGGAACCACCGAAGAGGCGATGCTTCTGGCATTTTGCTTCAGCTCGGTGGGACGACCTGAGGATGTACATTTCGATTTCCTGGAATGATTACTGCTTCCAGGAGAGAGACCTATGTGTGTGCTCTGCGCATCACAGAGGTGATTGTCTCTGGAATGGAGGCATACATTCCACGTACTTTCTCTACTCCTCATGCTAAAAAGCCTTGGTTTAATCATGCTTGTTCTCGTGCTATTAAAGATAGAGAGGCAGCTCACAAAAGGTTCCAGAACCTTCGAACTCCCGCTAACTTTGATCTTTACATTTCAGCCCGAATCGTGCCAAATCTATTCTCCGACTTAACAAAACTTCTTTCATTAATAGAAATGTCAACACCTTGCTTCTTCTAATTCTTCCTGTGACTTCTGGCATCTAGCCAAAAATATCTCCAATTTCACTTCTTCCTCTTTCCCTCCTCTCCTTAACCCTGACGACAGCACTGTCGTCTCATCTTTCTCTAATGCTGAACTCTTCGCTCTAACGTTCTGTAAGAACTCCACCCTGGACGATTCTGGGCATATTCCTCCTACTCATCCCCCCTCTGACTCCTTTATGCCTGTTATTAAGATTCTTCCAAATAATGTTTTCTATGCCCTCTCTGGCCTCAACTCTCAGAAGGATTATAGACCTGATGGAATGCCGCCTATTGTCCTTAAAAACTGTGCTTCTGTGCTGACACCCTGCCTGGTCAAACTCTTTCGTCTCTGCCTATCAACATCTACCTTTCCTTCCTGCTGGAAGTATGCCTTTGTACAGCCGGTGCCTAAGAAGGGTGACCGTTCCAATCCCTCAAACTACCGCCCTATAGCTTTACTTTCCTGTCTATCTAAAGCTTTTGAATCAATCCTTAACCGGAAGATTCAAAAGCACCTTTCCACTTCTAACCTTCTATCTGATCACCAGTATGGATTCCGGAAGGGGCGTTCTACTGGCGATCTTCTTGCTCTCTTAACTGACTCTTGGTCATCCTCTCTTAGCCGTTTCGGTGAAACTTTCTCTGTTGCGCTAGACATATCGAAAGCCTTCGATAGAGTCTGGCACCAGTCTTTGCTTTCTAAATTGCCCTCTCTCGGATTCTATCCCTCTCTCTGTTCCTTTATCTCCAGTTTCCTTTCTGGCCGTTTTATCTCTGCGGTGGTAGACGGTCACTGCTCTTCCCCTAAACCTATCAACAGTGGCGTTCCACATGGCTCTGTCCTATCACCCACTCTCTTCCTGTTATTCATCAATGATCTTCTTTCCATAACAAACTGTCCTGTCCACTCATACGCCGACGACTCCACTCTGCATTATTCAACTTCTTTCAACAGAAGACCCTCTCAACAAGAAGTACACAACTCCAGACTGGAGGCTGCAGAACGCTTAACCTCAGACCTTGCTATCATTTCCGATTGGGGAAGAAGGAACCTTGTGTCCTTCAATGCCTCAAAAACTCAATTTCTCCACCTATCAACTCGACACAATCTTCCAAACACCTATCCCCTATTTTTCGACAACACTCAGCTGTCACCGTCTTCAACACTAAACATCCTCGGTCTATCCCAAAGGCTCACACAGTCCCGGTCCCGGTCGCGACCGTCCCCGATGACTCCCGATAAGCCGATCGGGGCCTTACCGCCGACGAAATAGGCAATAATCCCCGGACCGGAGGCTTACCGCCGGTAAGCCGGCGGTTTACCGGCGGTAGACCGGCGACCATATACGATTTTCGATTTCTCCGACCGGCGACTGCAGCAGGTCAGTCGGCGGCAGACCGCCGGCCTACCGGCGGCAGACCTGCTGCACATCGACGAGCAAACACTTTCTTTGCATTTTCATATATTTATAATTACCTCATAAATAGCTTCATACCTAAATTAATTCGTGTGCATAACACACTCTCTCTCTCTCTCCCATTCCTCTTCCTCCTTTCTTTCATCTCTTTTTCCACTCTCTCTTCCTTCCTCACTCCTCTCCATCCCTCTCTCTCTCTCTCACTCCCTCTCTCTTCTCTCACTCCTCCCACCTGTTCCTCCTTCCATTCCTCTCTCTCTCTCTGTCTCTCTCTCTCTCTCTCTCTCTCTCTCTATTTCTCTATATCTATATCTATATCATCTATCTATCTATCTATCTATCTATATCTATCTACCTATCTGTCTATCTATTTGTCTATCTATATCTATTCATCTATCTATCTATATATATATATATATATATATATATATATATATATATATATATATATATATATATATATATATATATATATATATATATATATATATATATATATATATATATATATATATATATATATATATATATATATATATATATATATATATATATATATATATATATATATATATATATATATATATATATATATATATATATATATATATATATATATATATATATATATATCTATATATATATCTATATATATATATATATATATATATATATATATATATATTTTTCTCTCTCTCTTTCACCCATTCCTCTTCCTCCTTTATCGCATCTCCCTCTCTCTCTTCATCCCTCGCTCCTACCTGTTCCTCATCGTTTTCCTCCTTCCTCCCTCGCTAATCCCCAGGTCAGACACAGGTGTTCACTCGCGGTCGACCGGCGGTCTACCGGCGGTCTGCCGCCGGTCTGCCGTGGGTGTCGGCGGCTGACCGCCGGGCGACCGCCGGTCGACCGGCGACATTTTTCCACACCGCCGGTTGACCGGGCGCATCGCCGATATCTTTGAAAATTTTAAAGTTTACCGGCGGTGGTCGGCTGCGTCTACGGTCCTCAGGGTCGACCGGCGGTCGACCGGCGGTCTGCCGCCGACAATCCCCGATCTTACAGCCGGTCGACCGGCGACCGGCAACGGGAGTCATCGGGGACGGTCGCGACCGGGACCGGGAATGTGTGAGAGCCCCTTAACTCAAAATTTCAACTGAAAACTTCATATCTCCTCTCTCGCTAAATCAGCTTCCTCGAGGTTGGGCGTTCTGTATCGTCTCCTCCAGTTCTTCTCCCCCACGCAGTTGCTATCCATATACAGGGGCCTTGTCCGCCCTCGTATGGAGTATGCATCTCACGTGTGGGGGGGGTCCACTCACACAGCTCTCTTGGACAGAGTGGAGTCTAAGGCTCTTCGTCTCATCAGCTCTCCTCCTCCTACTGATAGTCTTCTACCTCTTAAATTCCGCCGCGATGTTGCCTCTCTTTCTATCTTCTATCGATATTTCCACGCTGACTGCTCTTCTGATCCTGCTAACTGCATGCCTTCCCCCCTCCCGCGGCCCCGCTGCACACGACTTTCTACTCATGCTCATCCCTATACTGTCCAAACCCCTTATGCAAGAGTTAACCAGCATCTTCACTTTTTCATCCCTCACGCTGGTAAACTCTGGAACAATCTTCCTTCATCTGTATTTCCTCCTACCTACGACTTGAAGTCTTTCAAGAGGAGGGTGTCAAGATACCTCTCCTATCGAAATTGACCTTTCTTTCGGCCACCTCTTTTGATTCTTTTTTGGGAACAGCGAGTAGCGGGCTTTTTTTTTATTATTGTTTTTTTGTGTGTGTGCCCTTGAGCTGTCTCCTTTGTTGTAAAAAAAAAAAATAATAAATAAATCGCCCACCATTCGGGCATTTATGGTGTCATATATTTAGTTTGGGGCGGCCCGTTCCGCGGAGAGTTACCTGAATAGAAGAGGAGGTGTGTGCAAACTGAGGTGAGGGGTGCATAGCGCGGGCGTGACTTGAGCAGGTTAGTGCAGAGTGCGTATACAGCTTAGGGTCGGAGAGGCTTTGACGGAGCTCAACCAGCGTAATGTACAGACTGAAGCGACACAACGCCACAAAGAGAGCCCACGAGACCACAATCACACACCGTACATATATAACATAAACTTGGGCGAGGCTGTGGATTTTGATGCAGCGGATGTACATTTTGATCCAATGATCTGATAATCTAAACCCGAGTGAATGTATAGGAGGCGACGTTACACACACACACACACACGCACACGCACACGCACACACACACACACGTACACACGCCATAATACAATACCCGTCAACATTACAAAGAGAAGGTATTCCTCCCAAGATAAATACATGATTAAAAAGTCGTGTGTGTGTTTGTGTGTGTGTGTGTGTGTGTGTGTGTGTGTGTGTGTGTGTGTGTGTGTGTGTGTGTGTGTGTGTGTGTGTGTGTGTGTGTGTGTGTGTGTGTGTGTGTGTGTGTGTGTGTGTGTGTGTGTGTGTGTGTGTGTCATTCACCTCGCCCAGATCACGAGTTGGACTCGGTCCCGCCAGCAGGTACCCTCCAGACGTGAACAAGTGCTCATCATCATCGATCTCTGGGTACCGCCAGGACCCCCCCCCCCCATCCTCCTTGCTCGAGGGGGGACAGTAACCACTCCTAGTCAACAGAAAGAATCCGGCCTGAGCGGGGCTCAAAATGCCGCCTGTTTGGCAGTGAAGCCTTGCAGCGCAGCCCTCTACCGATTGAGCTGTGTGTGTGTGCATGTGTGTGTGTGCACGTGTGTGTGTGTGTGTGTGTGTGTGTGTGTGTGTGTGTGTGTGTGTGTAGCCTCGCCTCCTATACATTCACTCGGGTTTAGATTAGCAGCTGCTGCAGCCTGACTCGATTCGCTCTCCTGATCATTACTGCCGCAGGAAATGACATAACTCTGACTTCTCCCATAGTCTACCTTCTCTTCCTCGCTTTATTCTTCATTATTACCATTACCAGAAGCTGTATTACTCTGTTTCCCGCATAAGGAGGACGAGGGGACAGGGACATGCGTTTGGCTTCCTGATACATATTATCAAGGGAAGCATGATAGCAAGAGAATATTGAGCTACACACAACTTTTATTATCATTATTATTGGCAAGATTGTCACGTGTAAGGAGGACGGGGAGGCAGGAACATGGGTTTGGCTTCCTGACAGAACAAGCATCATCAGAGGAAGCAAGGCAGCAAGCGAATAATGAGCAGTACACAACTATACGCATACAATTCCAGCACTGCCGCCAGGTAAGACCACGTAGAGACTAACAATGAGGAGCCCAACAACATCGTTACGTCCGCACTGCATCGCTCCACATCTTATCCGTCCCCAGTTACCAGCGCCTATAAGCTCCTGCCCTTCCCCATTACACGTATATCATTAGCCAAGCGAAAAGAAAGTTACTCCCTCCCTCCCTTCAACTCAGGCTACATGTGATTGGCGGATTTTTGGGAAAAGATGGTGCTGGTTAATGGTATTTCCCTGGCTGCGGTTATCTGCCAAGGTAACCTAAAGAGTGTTTAGTGAAGGTATCATAAGATTGAAGGCGGATTTTCTAATGGTAACAACAATAAGACACTCGTTTACTCCTTTTCCTTCTGCCTCACCAACTACTTCTATGAGAGTCTATCAACTGCCATATGTGTTTATATCCCTCAATCTATATTCTATTGCACCTTCGTTCACAGCAGTATCACCAACGACATCACCACAATCACCACATATATCAGCAAACGCCACAACATACCAGCATACCGCAACACACTACCACATACACTAAACACAAACCAGAAACTTCAAACCATCAATACACGTAATGACAGACTTACTCAATCGTAAATGGACACTCGGCCTCGATTCATTATACAACTACACTAATTATTCTAAGAAGCCTAAATTCTTGGTAACGCTAAACCCGGTGTGTGTGTGTGTGTGTGTGTGTGTGTGAGAGAGAGAGAGAGAGAGAGAGAGAGAGAGAGAGAGAGAGAGAGAGAGAGAGAGAGAGAGAGAGAGAGAGAGAGAGAGAGAGAGAGAGAGAGAGAGAGAGAGAGAGAGAGAGAGAGAGCGTTGTGTGTGTGAGTGTGTGTACAGACAGTGAAGTCTCTGTAGTAATATTACGGATGAACTCTTAACTAATATCACCCCCACCACCACCATCACCACCGCCAGAATCTCTGCTACCAACTCTAAATAAGATAAAGTAAATGCTTAAATACATAAAGTGGGCGACGACTTCATAACAACAACAGGAATAATAGTGAAAAACACAACTATAAAAAATAGTACTTATAAATAATACCAAATGATACTGCTACCACTACTCTTACTACTACTACTTCTACCAAACTACTACCCTACTCTTTTAACTACTACTACTACTACTACTATTGCTGCTACTACTGCTACTACTACTACTACTAAAGGCTGTTCACTTAACTCTGAGCCGTGGAGCCGAGCCTCATTTGTAACGAGGCCGCTGATTGGCTGGCTGGCTCTCTCGCTCACCCTGTGTTGAAAGGTTTATAATGAATGCTCAGTGTACATGTCTATGTTTTATTCGTTATATCTTGTCTCATACACATAACAGACCATTTTTGTTGGTACCGTTGCACTCAGCAGTGAATGCAGAAGCCTCGATACTCAGGGAAAAACTATTACTAAGCAATAATAAAGAAGTTTTAGCGAGTTGAAGCGGAAATTTTCTTGCAATATCTTTATAACACTGTTTATTTATTATCATTTCCTGTGTAAATATTTAAAGGAATGCTGTTATAAACGATTGCGTTTCAGAATGTCTCTCCTGAACGGAATGCAATCATCAAATTATAGTTAGACGATAATATAAGCGGATTACTGAATTATTTATGAGCATGTGTCACTCGCCGGGAAGAGGGAGCAGCGAGGCAGCACGACACAAGGCTGTGTAGGGAGGTGAGGACGGGGTAAAGGGGAGCCTTTATTGGCGGCTCCTCTTCTCACTCACCGTGTTGAGAGGCAGTGTATAATGGTATATATTTATGTTTTATCTGTTATATCTTGTCTCATGTACGTGACAGATAATTTCTGTTGGTACCTTTAGACTCGGCAATGAATGGGGAACTTTTCGATACTCAGGAAAAGATAGCAATAAGCAACTATAAAGAAATTTTGGCGAGTTGAAGGAAAGCTTTCTTCCGATATCTTTATAACGCTGTTTATTTATCATCATTTCCTGAATAAATATTCAAAGGTATGCTGCTATAAACTATTGCATTTCATTGAGGATGTCTCTGAACGCAATACAATTGTCAACTTATAGTTAGAAGGTAATGTAAGTGAATTACAAAATAATTTATGGGAAGGTATGACTTGCGGAAAGGGCGAGCGGCGGAGTGCGGCCATGGGCCAGGCAGCAGACTCATGCTGCAGGTGAGGGAGGGAGGCTCAGGCAGTGAAGACAGCACAGCAGTGAGGGGAAAGCAGAAATATAGGCCGGGTGTCCCATGCATTATTTATTATTTTACTTACTTGATTTTACTTATAGATACGATGCATCCTTTGGCACAACATGAAAATAATGGTGCTAATCTGACGATTATTGACACTGGATTGATAGTTTTCCTGTGGAACATATAGGTTATATAGCTACATGAAATAAAATCACGCCATGAACACTTTTTCCCCCATTTCTTTTCTTAAATGCCTGGACGGTGTGGTATTGTGAGTAAAACAAAAAATGTGTGTAATAGCCTACCTTGAACCGTGAAATTAGAAAAATGCCTCAAAGCATGTCATGTCCCATGCTTTTAAATGCTACTTCTGAGAGAGAGAGAGAGAGAGAAGCAGCATTTCAAACGGGACATGACATGCTTTGAGGCATTTTCTGTTCACGGTTCAAGGTAGGCTATATACACATTAAATATATATATATATGTAACATATATATATATATATATATATATATATATATATATATATATATATATATATATATATATATATATATATATATATATATATATATATATATATATATATATATATATATATATATATATATATATATATATATATATATATATATACATATATATATATATATATATATATATATATATATATATATATATATATATATATATATATATATATATATATAAACACACACACACATAGAGGCAGATGAATTTACAAGATACAAAACAAGTATCCTGTGAGTGGGGACATCCATAGCTCGACAGGTTACCGACTTTGTACTTATGTACGCGAAAGTTAAGTGAATATATCGTTTAATGAAAGTCTACTAGTCAATACATAGGGTTTTATTTTTAAACATTCCGGTACCCAAGCATAGAAAAACATTTCACAAAGCATTCGTATGAGTTTTTGGGCATTTCCCGAGGTACTTTTATGACCCTGGTGGTGGTCTGACACTTGTACGATGGACGTGAAAAAAAAAACACAATACCGAGACATATCGGCGCCCAAGGACACACACACACACACACACACACACACACACACACACACACACACACACACACACACACACACACACAGACACACACATTTACCAACGCTTTCGTAGGAGTTTTGTGCATTTCTGAAGGTACGTTTATGACCCTGGTGGTAGCTTGAGCCTTCTGTACAGGGTAGGCGGTGGCCGAACTAGTAGCGTACTGGGCCCACATTCACCGCGTGATGGACGACGCGGGTTCGAATCCCCACGCTACCACTCGGATTTTTCAGTCACCGCCGAGTGGCTTAAAACTACCCACATGCTGTCCTGAAGACCACCCATCAACCCGGACTCTAGAGGAAGCCGTCCAAGCGAATCAAGAACGAGTTCCGGGGGGCAGCATGAGCCAATGCAAGATGGCGCCACTATAAACACTCGCCTGCGCCAGAACGGGCTGGGCCGACCATCAGGCCCCACCTGGAAGAAGCCTTGGGCCGACTATCAGGCCCCACCAGGAAGATGCCTACCGGCGCAACAGGCAGCGACGTAAAAAAAAGAAAAAAAACTTATGAAACCTGATCAATCTCCTTTTCGGCCTTTGGAAACAGTTGACGTGAGAGGCGGAGGCGGCTACACAATTTGAGACTTTTAAGGAAAAAGTCAAAGTCTCGCAAAGAAGAACTAAATAACAAAAAAGAAATACATATATAGACAAAAACATACAGTATTACCAAGCAATACACTAGAATGAAGCTCCCGCACTAACCCTTTAAGGGAGACTCGCTGCTGTATCCGACGCACCATCAAAGCGATTCCAAAGTCGTTTAGAGATAATAACCAAAATCCAGTTAGGGAAGCTCTGGGGGCTGAGTCCTTTACGAGAGCCATACTGGTAATTACAGGGCTCTCCAGACGGACGTGATGCGCTCCAATATGATTTAGCGTTTTTCTAATTCTTCCCGTGACTTCTGGCATCTACCCAGAACATCTCCAACTTCACTTTTTCATCTGTTCATCCTCTCCTTAGTCCTGACGGCAGCACCGCCGTCTCATCTATCTCTAAGGCTCAACTCTTCTCTCAGACTTTCTCTAAAAACTCCACTCTGGACGATTCTGGGCATATGTTCTACTCATCCTCCATCTGACTCCTTGATGCCTGTTATTAAGATTCTCAAGAATGATGTTTTCTATGCCCTCTATGGCCTCAATCCTAAGAAGGCTCATGGAGCTGATGGCGTGCCTCCTATGTCCTTAAAAACTGTGCTTCCGTTCTGACACCCTGCCTGGTCAAACTCTTTCGCCTCTGCCTGTCAGCATCTACCTTTCCTTCCTGCTGGAAGTATGCCTTTATACAGCCTGTGCCTAACAAGAGTGACCGTTCCAATCCTTCAAACTACCGTCCTATGGCTTTGCTTTCGTGTCTATTTAAAGCTTTTGAATCAATACTTAACCGGAAGATTCAAAAGCACCTTTCCACTTCTGATCGCCAGTATGGGTTCCGCAAGGGGCGTTCTACTGGTGATATCCTTGCCTTCCTAACTGACTATTGGTCATCCATTCTTAGCTGTCTCGGTGAAACCTTTGCTATTGCGCTGAACATATCAAAAACCTTTGTTGTTTGCTTTCCAAACTACCCTCCTACGGTTTCTTTCCTTCTTTCTGTACCTTTATCTTAAGTTTCCTCTCTGACCGTTCTATTTCTGCTGTGGTAGACGGTCACTGTTCGTCCCCTAAACCTATTAATAGTGGTGTTCCGCAAGGCTCTGTCCTATCTCCCACTCGCTGTTGTTCATTGATGATCTCTCCAAAACGAACTGTCCTATCCATTCTTACGCCTATGACTCTACTCTGCATTACTCAACTTCTTTTAATAGAGGACCCACCCAACAGGAACTAAACGATTACAGGCTGGAGGCAGCAGAACGCTTAGCCTCAGACCTTAGTATTATTTCCGATTGGGGCAAGAGGAACCTGGTGTCTTTCAACGCCTCAAAAAACACAGTTTCTCCACCTATCCACTCGACACAATCATCCAAACAACTATCCCCTATTCTTTGACAAAACTTAGCTATCACCTTCTTCAACATTAAACATCCTTGGTCTATCCTTAACTCAAAATCTCAACTGGAAACTTCATATATCTTCTACTAAATCAGCTTCCTCGAGATTGGGCGTTCTGTACCGTCTCCGCCAGATCTTCTCTCCCGCACAGCTGCTATCCATATACAGGGGCCTTGTCCGCCCTCGTATGGAGTATGCATCTCAGGTGTAGGGGGCTCCACTCACACAGCTCTCTTGGACAGAGTGGAGTCTAACGGCCATAGTGTTAGACTTCCCCATTCCCATCACATCCCCATCCCTTACCTGTGGCCATATACCGTAGTGTAAAGCGTCCCCATGTAGTTGGGGTTGGTTTACGCTACCCCGTGAGGGTGCGGATGGGGTGGGAAAGTGTTGACTCTGCGGGGTAGGGAGCAGGACATCTTCGGCTTTTCCTTCGTATATTTCATGAGTAAATAGTGTTCTATTTGTTACTATAGAAGGGCATATATTGAAAAGTATCAGAATATTTTTTTATGACTGATATTATATCGCAAACTTTGCTAAACTTAATATATATTTTTTTAGTTTGTAAAGTCTGTGGTGTTTCCATTTGATTGTAAACGAAAAGTTATTCCTGAAAATTCATTTATAATTGTCCCCAAGAATGGCAAAAGACGGCAGATTGATGACTAAATATGGCATTATTATGGGAATACTTAATATATACCATAAAAAATATCAATTCTTGTCCACCACCTTGATTTAAGACAAAAATGCCACCAATTACACGACCTGGCAACCTCGGTGTGGCTGCCCCATGGCTGCCCGGGTGTGTGTGACGAGTCATGGATACCAACCTGTCTCACAAATTAACTTACCCGCGTTACTTGTTATTTACTTGTAGATCAACAACTCTATTGTTTTGTTTTATGATATATAATGTATATGAATACAACGGTGTGTAAAAAATGCATTATTTATTTCGTTTTCGGTAATTATTGGTTTGAAAGTGCTGTCAACATTATTATGACGTGCGGCTTGGTCCCTCATATCTGTCCCGGGGATGGGAAGGTGACGGGGCGGCTTGTCCATACCCCAGTCCCGCGTATGGGGATGGGGACGGGTATGGAATGGGGAAGACTAACACTATGACCGTAAGGCTCTTCGTCTCATCAGCTCTCCTCCTCTTACTGACAGTCTTCTACCTCCTAAATTTCGCCACCATGTTGCCTCTCTTTCTATCTTCTATCGATATTTTCATGGTGACTGCTCTTCTGAACTTGCTAACTGCATGCCTGCAGCCCCCCCCCCCTCCCGCGGCCTCGCCACACACGACTTTCTATTCAAGCTCATCCCTTTACTGTACAAATCCCTTATGCAAGAGTTAACCAGCATCTTCACTCTTTCATCCCTCATGCTGGTAAACTCTGGAACAATCTTCCTTCATCTGTATTTCCTCCTGCCTACAACTTGAACTCTTACAAGAGGAGGGTATCAGGACACCTCTCCTCCCGAAATTGACCTTTCTTTCGGGCACTCCTCTAACTCTTTTTAGGAGCAGTGAGTAGCGGGCTTTTTTTCACATTTGTTTCCTTTTTTTATGCCCCTGAACTGACTCCTCTGCTGTAAAAAAAATGTTCAGAAAAAAAGACAAACCGCAATATCACTACCTCTTGACGCGGTAGGTGTAGAAAAAGTAAACATTCAGGGTCATTTTAATACAAAGGAAAAGCATTATAGATGGAAAAGACCAAAACATACAAGATGTGTTCCGGTTTGATATAGCGTTACGAAAAGGCTCAGAAAATACGATAAACCACAATATTACTACTTCAACGGGATAAGCATACAAAAAAAGTTAACATGCAGCGCCATTGTAATACAGGAAAAGTATTATGAAATTAAAAAGACCAAAAACAATGAGGCTTGGCAGACACAGAACAACACACTTCAGCGTTCGTCCATTGAGGTTTGCCGGTCCATGCACGCATACATTGTGAATAACAAAAAAAAAACAATGACAAAGAATGTGAAGGTCACTCACACTTACCCTGCCTGCTCCCAAACACGGCCTTCAAGCCAGTCTGCTGGAGCTCACCTGAAAAGAGAGAGGAAAAACACATTAAATTTCAGATTCAAAACGAAAAGGAGTTTGCATCTAATTAACTGAACATTTGTCTATATATAACAAAGAGACAACCAATGCGAAGTGATAATTACCTATGGATAAGAATGCCTTGAGCCGTAGGATACGTATGTTCTGAAAAATTTCTGAGCATTTGTCTATATATGAACCCTTTGCATCTCTTTTTTCTATCTGCCTACCTATCACTCTATCTATTAATTTGTCTGTCTGCCTCTCTGCCTGTTCGCCTGTCTATCCATCTCTACAATATACTCAAACATACACATACTCTGCATCAGCTCCCTGCAAATAGGGCTACTGAGAATGAGGCCACAGCCATCACTGATTAACATGCAAATTAAGTGAATGAGATGGGACTGTCTGAATGGGGCTGATAAATATAATCAATGGCAGATCAAGCGACACTGGAAGAGTATACGCGATCTGCCAAAATGTGAAAAATCAGAAGTGGTATGACTGCAGCAAAATGTTAATAGTATGATTTATTGAACTCACTTAAAATACAGCTGTCTTTTCATTATTTTCATAGAGGAGAATGAAGGAATACATATCGGAGTTCTTCAAATGAAAATACAAGTGCATGTAATGTAAAGTATATCCAGACATGTATCTTTTAATAATTTTCAAGCAGAAGATCCAAGAAATGTAAATCGACGCTCTTGAAATGAATGTAAAATTCTTGAAATCTAAAGTAAATACGAATATATTTTTATTGTTTTCAATTAGGAGGACGAAGAAATACAGACCGACGTTCTTGAAATAATTAATGAAATCTAAAGTAAATTCACTTGCCTTTTAATAATTTCCAAGAGGTGAGTATTGAGACACCGCTCCACCCGAAATTGACCTCTATTTTGGCCACTCATCTATAGCTACTCTCTCTCATAGGGGCAGTGATTAGCGGACTTTTGTTTTCTCATTTAGTTATTGCCCTTGAGCTGCTTCCTTTACTATAAAAAAAAGGACAACGAAGAAATATGTCAACGAGAAGGCGGACCCATCCCTCTGGTAGTTTTTAATTGGGTCAACTGGAGTGTGTGATGCCAAGAATTCAACACTAGTAAGATAGGCAGCAAAGCAGGTCACGCTGCCTTAATTAACACAACGGGGCTCAGGATCAACACGTCCAGGAGAAGGGAAGGGACGGAGCGAGACAAGGGGCGGTATTATCAAACATGTCGGCCCCCAACCACACATATTGGACACGGCTTTCGTAGGCGTTGTTGGCATTTCCAGTTGGAGTTTCATGACCCTGGTGGCAGTGTGACCCTTCTTCTATGCCATGAACACTCATTAGAACCCGACTGATTTCCTTTTTGGCCTCTGAAAATGGCCATACGGATCAAAGACACAACAGGTGCGGCTAAGGAGATATTGGCTTCATTTCCCGGTAACGGAATAATGGCGTGCGTTTGAAAAGTTTTTAGCTGTTTTTTGCTGCGTTTCTCGGAGCCGACGAAGCGTATGATAGTTATTGGAAAAGTATTGGGTGGAATAATAATAAATCTCTCTCTCTCTCTCTCTCTCTCTCTCTCTCTCTCTCTCTCTCTCTCTCTCTCTCTCTCTCATTTGTAAAGTGTGTGTGTGTGTGTGTGTGTGTGTGTGTGTGTGTGTGTGTGTGTGTGTGTGTGTGTGTGTGTGTGTGTGCGGCTGGACACATAAATATAATTTATTATCTTAAGAAATATCGTATTTTAGCATACTTAAGATCACTGTTTTCTTTCCTAAATGTTCGCTGAGGTAAATGTTGCCCCTGCCCTGCTATTAGTATATACTGTAACTAAATAATTGTTGGTTATTTCTAGAGGGTTCTCATGGAGATCGGATTCCAGTACACGGTTATGGCTCTCATTTAACACTAAGGCTTCACAGTTTACTCCCTCAAAGTGTTTTGCAATGTGTGTGTGTCTCGCGTCGTCTGATATTTATTCAGGTATACGTTTGATACGTGAAGAGTAAACTCTTTCACGAGCCATTAACGGGGCGCGACCCTTAGTTTTCCAGTCGTCTGTGCTTGAAAAGGATGATTTGTGTGTGTGTGTGTGTGTGTGTGTGTGTGTGTGTGTGTGTGTGTGTGTCATCCAGCTCTGAGTTGCGGCCTATGCAATGTTAACTCCAGTCTCCGTACACCAACCCAGGCTGCCGCGCCGCCAACCGAGGTTAGGTGCTGGATCGCGACACCTATATAGTCATGGACACAACGAGCCATGTCTTTCCCACACAGCACCCGCCTCGTGAAGCTGACGCAGGAGCGCATCAACACGCTGGTGGTCGAGCACAAGCAGGTGCTGGGGCGCGGCGCCACGTGCACGGTGTACCTGGTGGAGGTGGAGGGCGAGCTGTGCTGCCTCAAGCTGGCCAGGGACCGCCGCCTCGCTGCCATGTTCCACCAGGAGTTTGACGTCCTGCTGGACCTGGACGGCGCGGCGGGGGCACCCAAGGCCTTGGGCACCAGCCTCGGCTTCCCCGCCATGCTCACCACCTTCCGCGGCCATAACACCTTCTGCGACCTGCCCCGCCTCGCTCGCCGCGAGACCGACAGGCTGGCTGCTTTCGTGGCCCTCGCCCGCGGCGTGAAGCAGCTCCACGCCCGCGGCTACGCCCACAACGACATCAAGGAGAACAACGTGGCGGTGTGCCGGGGCGCCGACGGCCGCCTGCAGGTGTCGCTCATCGACTACGGCGTGGCGCAGAGGCTGGGCACGAGGGTTGGCTTTGTGGGCGCGAGCACGCGGCGCACGCCCTGGCTGGCCCCGGAGCTGCTGGGCGGCGGCCGCTGCTCACGCGCCGGGGACGTCTTCTCCCTCGGCTACGTCCTCAGCAACATCCTGGACACCTGCCACAGGTACTACCCCGCCCTGGACGTGCTGGCCGAGGCCGCCATGGCCGCAAACCCTGCACGGCGACCCTCGCTCAAGAAGATCATCAAGACGGTTAACAAGTTCGCGTGCCAGCGGGACGAGGCGGCGAGGAGGGAAACCTTCGCCCGGCGAGTTCGTAAAGCCTTCTCCTGCCTCTTCCCGCGCCGCCGCCGGTATTAAGGAGACACAAGACCCAACGGACGAAGGTTTTACTAAGGAGTCAAGTTGTTCCCTCAAGGCTACGACATATTCTTTCTTTTCTTTCAACTGTTTCCATTACATGTATCTATACATTCTTTTACTTTCTTGCTACTTTTATATCAACACTTTTCGCATACCTTGCCAACCTTCCCAACACCTACACACCATATGGACATCTTCCAACCCTACGGTTTCAACATCTATTTAATTTTTTTCCATTGTTTAAGTGTTTACTGTATCGCTGTTTTCATATCGTCAACACTTTTTTTCCCATACTCTATATAATCATTTAGGACAGTTCTTTTTCATTATTTTGATATTACCCAAGACCTTCCGATGTTACGTCACTTTCTTTCATTTACTTGAACTTATTTCACTCATATTTGTTTATCTACATTCTGCGTCTTATTACACTTTTTTTTCTTTACGTTTTTGGCCTTGGCGCCGATAGACTTTCATGGTAGGGTCTGGTTGTCGGCCCCAGCCCGTTGTGGAGCAGGCAAAATTTTATAATCGCGCCATCATGCATTGGCTCTTACTCCCCTCCCGGAGCTCATCTATGATCCTAGAATCCAGAGTCCGGTTGATGGTGGTCTTCTGGACAGCATGCAGGTAGTCTTAGGCCACTCGGCGGTGACTGAAACCCCCCCTTAGTGCGGATTGATTGACTGACTGATTGATTGATTGGGGATTGATTGATTGGTTGATTGAATGTGAATTGATTGCGGATGAACGAGGAGGAAAAGTGGATTGATTGATTGATTGATTTTTGGCCATGTTGAGGTGGTAGGTGGTCTTCAATATACTTAGAGCAGGCAGTCTTTACCCGTTGGTGGCGTCAGAGCGGGGTAAGATAGTGTTAAGCCTCTCTCTCTCTCTCTCTCTCTCTCTCTCTCTCTCTCTCTCTCTCTCTCTCTCTCTCTCTCTCTCTCTCTCTCTCTGGTATTGACAGGCCGAGGAACATATGTGAGGCAATAGTAAGAAAACGTCAAAATTCATACAACATATTTTACCCTCTGTTTTTATTCAATATTCTCATAAATTTCTGCCGGTGTGTGTGTGTGTGTGTGTGTGTGTGTGTGTGTGTGTGTGTGTGTGTGTGTGTGTGTTTACAACAAAGGAGACAGCTCAAGAGCACAAAAAAAAACAATAAAATAAAGCCCGCTACTCGCTGCTCCCCCCAAAAAATCCAAAGAGGTCGCCGAAAGAAAGGTCAATTTCGGGAGGAGAGGTGTCCTGATACCCTCCTTTTGAAAGAGCTCAAGTCGTAGGCAGGAGGAAATACAGATGAAGGAAGATTGTTCCAGAGTTTACCAGCGTGAGGGATGAAAGAGTGAAAATGCTGGTTAACTCTTGCATAAGGGGTTCTGACACTATAGGGAGGGGCATGAGAAGAAAGTCGTGTGCAGCGGGGCCGCGGGAGGGGGGGAGGCATGCAGTTCGCAAGTTCAGAAGAGCAGTCAGCGTGGAAATATCGATAGAAGATAGAAAGAGAGGCAACATCGCGGCGGAATTTAAGAGGTAGAAGACTATCAGTAGGAGGAGGAGAGCTGATGAGACGAAGAGCCTTAGCCTCCACTCTGTCCAAGAGAGCTGTGTGAGTGGAGCCTCCCCACACATGAGATGCATACTTCATACGTGTGTCTGTGTGTGTGTGTGGTGCTGAGAGAGAGAGAGAGAGAGAGAGAGAGAGAGAGAGAGAGAGAGAGAGAGAGAGAGAGAGAGAGAGAGAGAGAGAGAGAGAGAGAGAGAGAGAGAGAGAGAGAGAGAGAGAGAGAGAGAGAGAGAGAGAGAAAAAAGACACACACACACACACACACACACACACACACACACACACACATAAACACCAACCCCCCCCCCCCACACACACACACAAAAAGAACGCCAAAACGAAAACTCAATCTCAATTAGTAAAAACAAAAAATCACATCCACCACAAAAAAAAAAATTGCATCACAAAAAAACACCGCAACAAAAAACGAAAAAAAAAAGAATAATAAAAACAACAACGCAGCGGTCGGTAATTGAATCTCACTGGCACGTTTCAATTTTGGGCCACGTCGTAATAATGAGTCCGCTGTCCTGCTCACGCCTCCCGGACTGGTGGCAACGACGAGGAGACAAGGGGGGAGGAAGGCTAACCAACGCCCACAACAAGTACATCATGACTCACACGCTTATTACTGTGTTGGTTAATGAGGGATAGTTATTATTTGCCCAATGGACCAGGGGGCGGAGAGGGGGCTGAGGTAAGGGAGAATGGGGCGAGAGGGGATTGCGTCGAGGCGTGATTGTGTTGGGGAGAAGGGGGTTGGGGAGGGGTAGAGAGGGAGCTGGGGCGAGAGGGGGTCGGGGCAGGGTTGAGAGGTAGGTCGGGGTGAGGGGGGAAGGCATGTGGATTAATTCTGAGGTCCATATTAACAAACTCTTCGAGGCAGAGGTGTCGGGGTATCCATGGGTGTTTTCCTGAGCCTGGCGGTAGTTTTGCAAGGCTTCCGCGCCGTAAAAACACTCTTGACAACCCATCGTTTAATACTTAGGTCGCTATTATCAAACTCTTCGAAGCCTTAGTTCATCTATTGTAATAACTCGCAGAGGCTTTAGGAGTTTCCATGGGTGGTTTCTAAGGCTGGGCGGTAGTTTTGCAAGGCTTCCGCGCCATGAAAACACTCTTGACATCCCAACGTTTAATACTTAGGTCGCTGTTATCAAACTCTTCGAGGCCTTAGTCCATCTACTTCAAAAGGCTCTCAGAGAGGTTGTAGCGGTTTCCATGGGTGGTTTCCTGAGCCTGGCGGTAGTTTTGTGAGGCTTCCGCGCCATGAAAACTCCTGATAACCCGACGTTTAATACTTGTATCCCTATTATCAAACTTTTCGAAACCTTAGTCCATCTATTTACTGAGGCTCAAGCAGATGATGTAGGGGTTTCCATGGGTGGTTTCATGACCAGGGCGGTAGTTTTGCAAGGCTTCCGCGCTGTGAAAACACTCTTGACAACTCGACGTTTAATACTTAGGTCCATATTATCATACTCTTCGAAGCCTTAGTCCATCTATTGACAAAGGCTCTCGCATATGTTATTGGATTTTCCACGGGTGGTTTCATGACCCTGGAGGTAGTTTTGTAAGGTGCCGCGCCGTGAACAGGAAAACACTCATGACATCCCAACGAAGCTCCTCTCTGGCCTTGAAAAACGTTCGTAACAAGAGCCGGAAACGTTCGATAATGCGAGTGATAAACCTCGGAGTAAATACTGCAGCTGGTAAATGAGAGGAACAGGTAAGCATTAAACATCAAGAAAAAAACAATCTATATTAAGCCAATGAGTCGGGAGGTCATACTTTTTTTTCTGTATTAATTTATTCCCAATGAAAACGCTGTTAATTATTTTTGCAAGTGTCATACAATTAATAAAGCGATGGACAGACTAGTTTTGAACGGGATTTGAGTTGTTATTGTTTTGTGAAATACTGATGAAAGGTCAATGCACTTAAGAGAAACTTGCGAACTCCCTCCCCCTCTCTCACAAACGCACACGCACACACACACACACACACACACACACACACACACACACACACACACACACACACACACACACACACACACACACACATTTTAGCTCCTTTATTCTCATACACTTTCGGCTCTCACAACAATTATTTCCCAAGGCCACAAAGGATATGAATCGGTGTTTTTTTTCACGTTCATGGTGCAGAAGCCTTTTCAAACTATCACTAGGCTCATGAAACTACCCATGGAAATACCAACACAACCTCTACCAAAGCCTTATAAAATACCCATGGAAATACAAACACAACCTCTACCAAAGCCTTATAAAACTACCCATGGAAATACCCACACAACCTCTACCAAAGCCTTATAAAACTACCCATGGAAATACCCACACAACCTCTACCAAAGCCTTATAAAACTACCCATGGAAATACAAACACAACCTCTACCAAAGCCTTATAAAACTACCCATGGAAATACTAACACAGCCTCAACCAAAGCCTTATAAAACAACCCATGGAGATGCCCACACAACCTCTACCAAAGCCTTATGAAACTACCCATGGAAATACTAACACAACCTCTACCAAATGGAAATAATAACACAACCTCTACCAAAACCTTTTAAAGCTACCCATGGAAATACTAACATAACCTCTACCAAAGCCTTATAAAACTTACCCATGGAAATACTAACACAACCTCTACGAAAACCTTATAAAACTACCCATGGAAATACTAACACAACCTCTACCAAAGCCTTATAAAACTACCCAAGGAGATACCCACGCAGCCTCTACCAAAGCCTTATAAAACTTACACAAGGAAATACTAACACAACTTCTACGAAAACATTATAAAACTACCCATGGAAATACTAACACAACCTCTACGAAAGCCTTATAAAATTAACCATGGAATACTAACACAACCTCTACCTAAGCCTTATAAAACTACCCATGGAATACTAACACAACCTCTACCAAAGCCTTATAAAACTACCCATGGAATACTAACACAACCTCTACGAAAGCCTTATGAAACTGCCCATGGAAATACTAACAAAACCTCTACGAAAGCCTTATAAAACTACCCATGGAAATACTAACAAAACCTCTACGAAAGTCTTATAAAGCTGCCCATGGAAATACTAACACAACCTCTACCAAATCCTTATAAAACTACCCATGGAAATACGAACACAACCTCTACCAACCTTATGAAACTACCATGGAAATAGTCACACAATCTCTACCGAAGCCTTATAAAACTACCCATGGAAATACTAACACAACCTCTACCAAAGTCTTATAAAACTACGCATGGAAATACTAACACAACCTCTACGAAAGCCTTATAAAACTACCCATGGACATACTAACATAACCTCTACGAAAGCCTTATAAAACTACCCATGGAATACTAACAAAACCTATACCAAAGCCTTATAAAACTTACCCGTGGAAACACTAACACAACCTCTACGAAAGCCTTATGAAACTAACCATGGAAATACTAACACAACCTTTACCAAAGCCTTATAAAACTCCCCATGGAAATACTAACACAACTTCTACGAAAGCCTTATAAAACTACCCATGGAAATACTAACACAACCTCTACCAAAGCCTTATAAAACTACCCATGGAGATACTAACACAACCTCTACCAAAGTCTTATAAAACTACCCATGGAATACTAACACAACCTCTACCAAAGTCTTATAAAAGTACCCAGGGAAATACCCACACAACCTCTACCATAGTTTTATAAAACTATCCATGGAAATACTAACACAACCTCAACCAAAGACTTATAAAACTACCCATGGAAATACTAACACAACCTCTAGCAAAGACATAAAACTACCCATGGAAATACTAACACAACCTCTACCAAAGCCTTATAAAACAACCCATGGATATACTAACACAACTTCATCCAAAGCCTTATAAAACTACCCATGGAAATACTAACACAACCTCTACCAAAGCCTTATAAAACTACCCATGGAGATATCCACACAACCTCTACCAAAGCCTTATAAAACTACCCATGGAAATACTAACACAACCTCTACGAAAGCCTTATAAAACTACCCATGGAGAAATCCACACAACCTCTACCAAAGCCTTATAAAACTACGCATGGAAATACTAACACAACCTCTACCAAAGCCTTATAAAACTACCAATGAAATACTAACACAACCCCTACGAAAGACTTATGAAACTACCCATGGAAATACTAACACAACTTCAACCAAAGCCTTAAAAAACTACCCATGAAATACTACCACAACCCTTACGAAAGCCTTATGAAACTACCCATGGAGAAATCCACACAACTTCAACCAAAACCTTAAAAAACTACCCATGAAATACTAACACAACCCCTACGAAAGCCTTATGAAACTACCTATGGAGACACTATCACAACCTCTACCAAAGCCTTATAAAACTACCCATGGAGATACCAACACAACCTATACAAAAACTTTATGAAACTACCCATGGAAATAGTAACACACAACCTATGCAAAAGCTTTATGAAACCACCCATGGAGATATCCATACAACCTCTACCAAAGCCTTATAAAACTACCCTTGGAAATACTAACACAACCTCTACGAAAGCCTTATAAAACTACCCATGGAAATACTAACACAACCTCTACCAAAGCCTAATAAAACTACCCATGGAGATACTAACACAAACTCTACCAAAGTCTTATAAAACTACCCATGGAATACTAACACAACCTCTATCAAAGCCTTATAAAACAACCCATGGAGATACTAACACAACTTCATCCAAAGCCTTATAAAACTACCCATGGAAATACTAACACAACCTCTACCAAAGCCTTATAAAACTACTCATGGAGATATCCACACAACCTCTACCAAAGCGTTATAAAACTACCCATGGAATTACTAACACAACCTCTACGAAAGCCTTATAAAACTACCCATGGAGAAATCCACACAACCTCTACCAAAGCCTTATAAAACAACCCATGGAAATACTAACACAACCTTTACCAAAGCCTTATAAAACTACCCATGAAATACTAACACAATCCCTACGAAAGCCTTATGAAACTACCCATGGAAATACTAACACAACTTCAACCAAAGCCTTAAAAAACTACCCATGAAATGCTAACACAACCCCTACGAAAGCCTTATGAAGCTACCCATGGAAATACTAACACAACTTCAACCAAAGCCTTAAAAAACTACCCATGAAATACTAACACAACTTCAACCAAAGCCTTAAAAAACTACCCATGAAATACTAACATAACCTCTACCAAAGCCTTATAAAACTACCCTTGGAAATACTAACACAACCTCTACGAAAACCTTATAAAACTACCCATGGAAATACTAACCCAACCTCTACCAAAGCCTTATAAAACTACCCATGGAGATACAAACAGAAACTCTACCAAAGTCTTATAAAACTACCCATGGAATACTAACACAACCTCTGCCAAAGTCTTATAAAAGTACCCAGGGAAATACCCACACAACCTCTACCATAGCTTTATAAAACTATCCATGGAAATACTAACACAACCTCAACCAAAGACTTATAAAACTACCCATGGAAATACTAACACAACCTCTAGCAAAGACATAAAACTACCCATGGAAATACTAACACAACCTCTACCAAAGCCTTATAAAACTACCCATGGAGATATCCACACAACCTCTACCAAAGCCTTATAAAACTACCCATGGAAATACTAACACAACCTCTAGCAAAGACATAAAACTACCCATGGAAATACTAACACAACCTCTACCAAAGCCTTATAAAACAACCCATGGAGATACTAACACAAATTCATCCAAAGCCTTATAAAACTACCCATGGAAATACTAACACAACCTCTAGCAAAGACATAAAACTACCCATGGAAATACTAACACAACCTCTACCAAAGCCTTATAAAACAACCCATGGAGATACTAACACAACTTCATCCTAAGATTTATAAAAGTACCCAGGGAAATACCCACACAACCTCTACCATAGCTTTATAAAACTATCCATGGAAATACTAACACAACCTCAACCAAAGACTTAAAAAACTACCCATGGAAATACTAACACAACCTCTAGCAAAGACATAAAACTACCCATGGAAATACTAACAAAACCTCTACGAAAGCCTTATAAAACTACCCATGGAGATATCCACACAACCTCTACCAAAGCCTTATAAAACAACACATGGAGATACTAACACAACTTCATCCAAAGCCTTATAAAACTACCCATGGAAATACTAACACAACCTCTACCAAAGCCTTATAAAACTACCCATGGAGATATCCACACAACCTCTACCAAAGCCTTATAAAACTACCCACGGAAATACTAACACAGCCTCTACGAAAACCTTATAAAACTACCCATGGAGAAATCCACACAACCTCTACCAAAGCCTTATAAAACTACGCATGGAAATACTAACACAACCTCTACCAAAGCCTTATAAAACTACCAATGGAATACTAACACAACCCCTACGAAAGCCTTATGAAACTACCCATGGAAATACTAACACAATTTCAACCAAAGCCTTAAAAAACTACCCATGAAATACTAACACAACCCCTACGAAAGCCTTATGAAACTACCCATGGAAATACTAACACAACTTCAACCAAAGCCTTAAAAAACTACCCATGAAATACTAACACAACTTCAACCAAAGCCTTAAAAAACTACCCATGAAATACTAACACAACCTCTACGAAAGCCTTATGAAACTACCCATGGAAATACTAACAAAACTTCAACCAAAACCTTAAAAAACTACCCATGAAATACTAACACAATCCCTACGAAGGCCTTATGAAACTACCTATGGAGACACTAACACAACCTCTACCAAAGCCTTATAAAACTACCCATGGAAATACCAACACAACCTATACAAAAACTTTATGAAACTACCCATGGAAATACTAACACACAACCTATGCAAAAACTTTATGAAACCACGCATGGAGATATCCATACAACCTCTACCAAGCCTTATAAAACTACCCTTGGAAATACTAACACAACCTCTACGAAAGCCTTATAAAACTACCCATGGAAATACTAACACAACCTCTACCAAAGCCTTATAAAACTACCCATGGAGATACTAACACAAACTCTACCAAAGTCTTATAAAACTACCCATGGAATACTAACACAACCTCTACCAAAGTCTTATAAAAGCACCCATGGAAATACCCACACAACCTCTACCATAGCTTTATAAAACTATCCATGGAAATACTAACACAACCTCAACCAAAGACTTAAAAAACGACCCATGGAAATACTAACACAACCTCTAGCAAAGACATAAAACTACCCATGGAAATACTAACACAACCTCTACCAAAGCCTTATAAAACAACCCATGGAGATACTAACACAACTTTATCCAAAGCCTTATAAAACTACCCAAAGAAATACTAACACAACCTCTACGAAGGCCTTATAAAACTACCCATGGAGAAATCCACACAACCTCTACCAAACCCTTATAAAACAACCCATGGAAATACTAACACAACCTCTACCAAAGCCTTATAAAACTACCCATGAAATACTAACACAACCCCTACGAAAGCCTTATGAAACTACCCATGGAAATACTAACACAACTTCAACCAAAGCCATAAAAAACTGCCCATGAAATACTAACACAACCCCTACGAAAGCCTTATGAAACTACCCATGGAGACACTAACACAACTTCAACCAAAGCCTTAAAAAACTACCCATGAAATACTAAAACAACCCCTACGAAAGCCTTATGACACTACCCATGGAAATACTAACAGAACTTCAACCAAAGCCCTAAGAAACTACCCATGAAATACTAACACAACCCCTACGAAAGCCTTATGAAACTACCCTTGGAGACACTAACACAACCACTACCAAAGCCTTATAAAACTACCCATGGAGATACCAACACAACCTATACAAAAACTTTATGAAACTACCCATGGAAATACTAACACACAACCTATACAAAAACTTTATGAAACTACCCATGGAGATATCCATACAACCTCTACCAAAGCCTTATAAAACTACCCATGGAAATACTAACACAACCTCTACGAAAGCCTTATAAAACTACCCGTGGAATACTAACACAACCTCTACCAAAACCTTTTTAAAACTACCCATGGAGATACTAGCACAACCTCTACGAAAGCTTAATGAAACTACCCATGGAAATACTAACACAACCTCTACGAAAGCCTTATGAAACTACCTAAGGATATACCCACACAACCTCTACCAATGCCTTATTAAACCTACCATGGAAATACTAACACAACCTCTACGAAAGCCTTACCAAACGTGGGTGTGTAAACTCCGAAATATTTAAGAATACCACCCAAAGTAATAGAAGTTTTGTCCCGTCGACGTCTTGTTGCTTCTTGCGTGAGGATAGGCGACCTGCTGTAACTCAGGAATAGAGACGTGGCTTTTATGACACTCAGTAACATTTATCTTGTAGCTTCAGGGAAATCTAATAAACGAGGGAACATGAGAGGGAGGGAGATAGAGCTAGAGAGATAGATAGATATACATAGGTGGATGGATAGATAGATAGAGTAGATGAGAGACAAAGAACCAGGTGATTTAATGACTGAATGAGTGAGTGAGCGAGCGAGTGATTGAATGCCTGATGCAGCGACTGACCTACTGATTAACTGACTGACTGAGTGCCGGAGACTGGCAGACTGACTAACTGGTTGAAGGAGCGATTGATTGGCTGACGGACAGACAACGACAGACAGACACACACAATGGCTGACAAGGAATGAATACAGAAAACTGAGTAATATTAAACGTTGAGAAGGGAACGACGGATGAAAATAGAGAAGGAAGAGAAGGAGGAAGTGACCGAAAGTGAAAATCTAAGAGAGAGAGAGAGAGAGAGAGAGAGAGAGAGAGAGAGAGAGAGAGAGAGAGAGAGAGAGAGAGAGAGAGAGAGAGAGAGAGAGAGAGAGAGAGAGAGAGAGAGAGAGAGTATATAAATTATGGACAGGAGATTTTCTCTTAAACATATTGCATTGAAGGTGATCGCTAATTTAGCATGTTAGGGGAGGCGGTGGCTGAGTGGTTAGCGTGCCGGCGTATGAAGTAGACAGAGCTGAAGCGCAGGGCGTGGGTGGTTTGCTGTTACCTGAAGGCGGTTGTAATATCAATTCGCCGGGGAGAGTTGAAAATTAATGAGACCTGCCTCCACCTTTTCTTGGTTGTCGGTCCTCTCCAGTAATAAGCCACACTTGTTTTCATCCCATTCCCCCACAGTTACTTTAATGTTCGTTCTGTTTCTCATTTCGTATTTATCTAGCTACACATTTATAGATAAAGACAGATATTATTTCTTCTATTCATCTGGTCATTAGACTTATAAACCTACCCATGGAAACACCCACACCACAACCCCTACGAAGAGGCCTTGTCAAACCATCTCTAGGGTCATAAAACTACCCATGGAAACACCCACACTACAAACCATACGAAGACTTGTTAAACTATCACTGGGCTCATAAAACTACCCATGGAAACACCCACACTACAACCCCTACGAAGACTTGTTAAACCATCTCTAGGTTCATAAAACTACCCATGGAAATACCCACGCCACAACCCCTACTAAGACTTGTTAAACTATCTCTAGGCTCGTAAAACTACCCATGGAAATACCCACACCATAAGGCCGACGAAGCCTTGTCAAACTATCACTTGACTCATAAAACTACCCATGGAAACACCCACACCACAACCCCTACGAAGCCTTGTTAAACTATCACTGGGCTCATAAAACTACCCATGTAAATACCTACAGCACGACCCCTACGAAGCCTTGTTAAACTTTCACTAGCCTCATAAAACTACTCATGGAAACACCCACACCACAACTCCTACGAAGCCTTGTTAAACTCTCACTGGGCTCATAAAACTACCCATGTAAATACCTACACCACAATCCCTACGAAGCCTTGTTAAACTATCACTAGCCTCATAAAACTAATCTTGCAACACCCACACTACAACTCATACGAAGCCTTGTTAAACTATCACTAGCCTCATAAAACTACCCATAGAAACACCCACACTACAACTCATACGAAGCCTTGTCAAACTATCTCTAGTTTCATATAACTACCCATGGAAACACCCACACCACAACCCCTACGAAGCCTTGTCAAATATTTGCTTGGGCGTCGATATGTTGAAGATAAATGAAAAACAACACTGCTAAATAAAAGTATCTGGCTTCGAAACTCAATGAAAAAAAGTTTGTATGATAAAATTCCAAACTTACAGTACGCTGAGTTCGGGGGTTTGGTGTTCATCCTGTGAGACGTACCTGAAGAAGAAAGAGAAAAGCATGTTAGAGGTAATGGGCCTGTCAGGTTAGGCAAGGCAAGACAGGATAATAAGACAGCATGTTGGAGGTATTGGGACTGTCAGGTTAGGCAAGGCAAGACAGGATAATAAGACAGCATGTTGGAGGTATTGGGACTGTCAGGTTAGGCAAGGCAAGACAGGATAATAAGACGGCATGTTAGAGGCATTGAGACTGTCAGGTTAGGCAAGGGAAGAGGATAATAAGACGGCATGTTAGAGGTATTGGGACTGTCAGGTTAGGCAAGGCAAGACAGGATAATAAGACGGCATGTTAGATGTATTGGGACTGTCAGGTTAGGCAAGGCAAGACAGGATAATAAGACGGCATGTTAGAGGTATTGGGACTGTCAGGTTAGGCAAGGCAAGACAGGGTAATAAGACGGCATGTTAGAGGTATTGGGACTGTCAGGTTAGGCAAGGCAAGACAGGATAATAAGACAGCATGTTAGAGGTAATGGGACTGTCAGGTTAGGCAAGGGATGAGGAGAATTAAAAAGTATGTTAGAGAGGTATTGGGACTGTCAGGTTAGACAAGGCAAGACAGGAGATTAAAAGAGGATGCTAGAGGTAATGGGACTGTCGGATAAGGCAAGACAGGATAATAAAATAACATGTTAGAGGTATTGGGATTGTCAGATAAGGCACGACAAGACGGAAGAATAAAAAAAAACATGTCAGAGGTATTAGGATTGTCAGGTTAGGCAAAGGAAGATATTAAATTTATACTTTTGTCATCTGGTATAGTTAATATTGGGTTAAAAGTTGTGTCTATCGTAGTAAAGAGGTGGAAGGGCGACCAGTTTGGTAATTTGAGAAGGAAAATCAATCTTTTACTCAGTTTTGATATGAGGTGCTGTTTAAGATGTCATGTGGCAACGATAATATTTGGAAAAATGTTGGTGCCAATTGTAGTAAAGAGGTGGAGCGGCGACTAACTATGGGAACTTCATAAGTAATATCTATTTTTTATTCAGTTTTAATATGAGGTGTAATTCAGATACATGGGCTTGAGGATGATGGCGCGGGTACACGGTGTATCGGCGCTCACACCTTGCTACAGAGCTTGGTCCTGCGGCACGTCTCCTTGGGACAACAATCAACCCTCCCGTGCAGGCGAGTAGTGCCGCGAGTCTGATCAAACCTCTGAAGCACTGAGCACCGGGACGGACGCTGCTCTGGTATTTACCGCTCGGGGAAGATTCCACTCAACTCAACCAGGACGGACGCTGCTCTGATATTTACCGCTCGGGGAAGATTCCACTCAACTCAACCAGGACGGACGCTGCTCTGATATTTACCGCTCGGGGAAGATTCCACTCAACTCAACCAGGACGGACGCTGCTCTGATATTTACCGCTCGGGGAAGATTCCACTCAACTCAACCAGGACGGACGCTGCTCTGATATTTACCGCTCGGGGAAGATTCCACTCAACTCAACCAGGACGGACGCTGCTCTGATATTTACCGCTCGGGGAAGATTCCACTCAACTCAACCAGGACGGACGCTGCTCTGATATTTACCGCTCAGGGATGACTACTCAACTCGTCGTCTAATTAGGGATATATACTTTGTACGTACTAATTAATCAGATTCATACTAGCGAGATAATTAAACATGAGACGTGTGTGTTTGACATTAGATTAATTAATTTCAACAGGGGAAGAAGAAGGGAAAAATCCTCGCTTTCGACACGACTGAAAACAAATTCAATTTTTATAACATTACTAATCTTTTCCGGCTTACTTATTTAATGATATGTTCTACATCTCAGTTACTTTGTTAGATATCAAAAACATATTATTTTCTGTACGTGTGTGTGTGTGTGTGTGTGTGTGTGTGTGTGTGTGTGTGTGTGTGTGTGTGTTCATTTGTGGAAATTAATAAATAGTTTTATCGCCGCGCTGATCACATTCGCGGCCTTGTGCTTTACGAACGCTAAGTTTTGAGTCACCTCTTGAAAAGTTATTTATTTTATGCTGTCCCAATAATTACACACGCGCGCACGCACAGGCAACGACAACAACGACAACGAACGGGGAAATGTACCTCAGCTCTTTTTTCCTATTTACTGTGTCCGTCTGTATGGAATGACAACCTCACTAAGTATCATGCGTATCTCTGACAGCGAAACCGGTAATTGTAACTCAGCAATCTTTTCCATTTAATATTTCCGTTGATACAGAATAACAACCTCAACAATTATTATGCGTATCTCTGACAACGAAACCGGTAATTGTAACTCAGCAATCTTTTCCGTTTAATATTTCCGTTGATACAGAATAACAACCACAACAATTATTATGCGTATCTCTGACAACGAAACCGGTAAATGTAACTCAGCAATCTTTTCCGTTTAATATTTCCGTTGATACAGAATAACAACCACAACAATTATTATGCGTATCTCTGACAACGAAACCGGTAAATGTAACTCAGCAATCTTTAACATTTACTATCTCATTCTATAAAGAATCCTAATCCCCCTCCTTGTCTTGCCTTGCTTCACTCCTTCTTTCTCTTCGTCTGTTCTCTCTTCCTTCCTCTCCCTCTCTCACTTTCTATGCTTTTATCCTCTTCTTCATCTCTCCATAGCTTTCCTCTTGTTCCTCTCCCCTCTTCCTCTTTTTGCCTTGCTTCCCTCTTTAGTCTCTTCTTTCCTGTTTCTTTTGCTCCTCTCTCCTCCTCCTATCCTTTCCTTCCTCCTCTCTTGCTCTCTTCCCTTTCTCTTTCCTTCCTTCCTGCCACTCTCTCCCTCCACTCACTCTCTTCTCTTCTCTTCATTTCTCCATGGCTTTCTTTCCTCTCGCCTCTTTCTCCCTCTCCTCTTCCTAATTATCTTCTTCTTCATCTCTTTTCTCCTCCTTCCTTCCTGCCTTTCTCTCCTCAGTGTTCTTCCTTTTCTTCGTGTATCCATATCCTTCCTTCTCTCTCTCTCTCTCTCTCTCTCTCTCTCTCTCTCTCTCTCTCATCCTGCTCCGGTAAATGCTCTAATTCCACCTCTTCACCTGGTCCTCCGTCTCCCCTGACTTCTATAATTTCTAGGTTGCCACTCTGTTACTTCTGTTATCTATCTGTTATCAGTTCTACGCATGCACGACACGACCTGCCCCCTTATTCACTCTTATTGTTATTGAAAATTAACGCCACTGGAATCTGGTACGTGTAAATCAATGTTTCTTAAACCCCGTCCACACTATGCATCATGTAGCAGCCATGTGATGAAGTAGTGGTGTTGAAAACAATACACTAGCGTCCAGACTGAAGTGCATCACAATGCAACTCATCCTCGCGAGTCAGTCACCGATTGATTAGCTTTGACGGTGGGAATATTGCAGATGGAGTGGTAACACCGGGGGCATGGCGTGATAATAGGCAGCTTCTTCCCGTGGAGAGATTATAGAGACATCCCACAAATGAGGCAAAAGCCATCAGGAAGGAGTTCATGGAATATTTCAATGAGGAAGGAGCTGTTCCACGGCAGCAACGTATGTGGGGAAATATACCCTAGTCTGGCAGCAACGTAAGTGCGACATACAGCCTACTAGACTAGAGAGAGAGAGAGAGAGAGAGAGAGAGAGAGAGAGAGAGAGAGAGAGAGAGAGAGAGAGAGAGAGAGAGAGAGAGAGAGAGAGAGAGAGAGAGAGAGAGAGAGAGAGAGAGAGAGAGAGAGATTAAAATCTTCCTTTGGCATATCTTTATCTTTATATGTATGAAAATGTTATTATTGCTGGTGTACACATAATAAAATCATGAACTTGTTGAGTAGTGTCTCCTTCATCCAAGTTGGAAGTGGATGCACGTATGAGTTCTCCCTCAGCCAGGAAAAGCAGCTCATCAAAGCACCACAACTCCGGAGTGTAGATGTCTTCCGTGCTAGCTCCAGACTTTTTTGATGCTTTCATGGCAGACATTTCCCTGTGGAACTGTGTCTTCAGTGTGTGCAGTTTTTTATTGATATCCTCATTCCGTACTATACTGTTCATAAAACTCGACAAGTCTGTTTTTAATAGTTTCCAAGTTTGCACTCCTGATGTTCCTCATCTTGTACTCCTTGCATTTAATGTTCAAAATGGATGGATGTTGCTTCAGTAGCTCAATAAAATATAATGTATTGCTCCTTGTCCACTCGAAGGGTTTGGCGGAAGCAAGCGCGGATGATGATTGAGCCATCACAGAGAAAGTGTCACGCCATACTCCCGCTACGATGGTTGGTGCAACACTGCGCGTCGCAGCAGACACCTGCAAAGCCAAATTTTTGGACAGCTTGGGGAATGCCGGAGAGTAACATCCATGATGGGATTGCCTGCCTCATCAATTGCATGCCCATCTTGTATTGTAAGAGTGTCGAGGACACACTCGCCCATACTGAGTTCTCCAGAAATCATGGAGGCAACGGCCTCGTGTTCTTCGGAAAGCTTGGGAGGTGATTGAGGAGGGCCACCACCAGTCTTCTTCACCGTTAGCATGTAAGCTCCCCCCAACATCACTACCTATGAATTTATCTAAACATTTTATTAATGTGTTCATCTTATTGACTCTCATAACATGAAGGCCAGGCCTGTTCCACTCATTCTCTTGTTGGTAAAGTATTTTTTGCCTATGACCCTGTTGAATCTGAATTTATCAAATTTAAACCCATTATTACATGTCCTACCCAGCTCTCTTACCATCAGAACCTTATAAATATTCCCCTTATTAAAGCCTTAAAGCCCTTCATCCATTTATAAACTTCGATCAAGTCTCCTTGCACCCTTTGCCTCTCTAGAAAATGCAAGTTTAATTAACTGTTCGAGTCTCCTCATATGTCAAGTTTTTTAACCAGTAAATCATCTTTGTCATCCTCCACTGTACCAGTTCTAACATTTTGATACCCATTCTACAATTATGAAGGTGACCAGAAAAAAACACATTATCATGATAAGATCTAACTAATGCTAAATATAGCTTGATGACATCAGCACTTGTTGCTTACTCTCCTTGAAATGAATCCCAGTACCCTATTTGCACAATATCTAGGATGAATGCATTGTGCTCATAGATGGAGATCAGAGGTCATCAAGATCCCTGAATTCCTCTCACACCGTGATCTTCTTAGGGGAGTGTCATTTAACCAATAATTATGAGGGGTTGTTCCTATATACACTCAGAGTACTGCACTTCCAGATGTATAAATAAAAACCAACACTAGCAGACGATAGTTATATATTTAACCAAACAGTTTCGGTGGACACTGCCACCATCTTCAGTGGTCTTTCTTTACACCACTGAAGATGGTGTCAGTGTCCACCGAAACTGTTTAGTTAAAAATATAACTATCGTCTGCCAGTGTGGGTTTTTATTTATACATCAAGAATATTACGTCAGAGTGATTAGCCCATTCTTTGCACTTCCAGACATTGAACTCCATCTGCCACTTTCCTGCCCATTCACGCAATCTGTCTAGTTCATCCTGGAGAATACTAGCGACCCGATCCGACTCAATTACTCTGCAATCTCTGTATCATCAGCATTTTAGCATATATTGCCAACATTAACTAGTGTTAGTAGTAGTAGTTGTAGTAGGAAATACATTATATTCAGTGATGTTTGATAAATATTTTTGTTCATTTATTTATATCATGATTATGTACGTATAGGCTTCAGACAGGAAATGAACAAATTAAAGAGACAGTGTAAATTTTGATCGGAAAATATATATGCAAAATCTTACAAGCTATTTTCATTTTCTGAACAGACATAACTTATTATTAGAGAAACTACAATAAAGATCTCAAAATGTACACCACTGGGACCAACCACCACACCAAGATAAGACGGCGCCACTATAAAACACTTGCCTGCATCATGACGGGCTAGGGCCGACTACCATCCAGGTCTCTCAAGAAAGCCTAAAAGCACTATAGGCTGGGAAAAAAAAAACTTGGCTATCTGTGTATAAATCAACCCAACTGAGCTACTGAAGTCACCAAGCCAAGGGCCACTTATGCAGCACTATACCTGACACCTGGCTACTGTGGATATGAAGGAAAAGTGACCTCGCTCACACTCGTGGTAGTTGGAAACGCTTTTAATCGCTTTTAGTCAACCCATAATGCCACCTGTAGTATATATTTACATTAGAAAAACTGCAATAATAGTGAAAAATCTTGTCATGTAGATTACTGAATTTTCAATGTGTTATTGCAGTTCCTCTAATATATATAGCACCGCATGTGCTACTGTGGGTTAAATAAAAGCATTTCCAGCCACCATGAGCGTGGGCGAAGTCACCTTTCCTGCATATCCACAGTGGGGGCGAGGATGTCAGATACAGTGCCAGAGAAGTGTCCTCTGGGATCATCTTTTTCTGGGGTGTTTTATGGGGCTGGTTAGGCTGTGGGACCACTGCCTCCTGAGCCCCATCGGTGGGAAATGTTAGCGGATGTTGTTATTCTGTCGATGTGTCACCAGGGGAGGGGTTAGATCCTGTTGAGTTGCCAGGACATCTGTAGGAAGGTCTGCATAGACTTGAGGGCTTGGAAGGCAGTGTTGGGGCTGAGGGTGTCGCTGCCCAGCAGGCCTTCTATGTAAAGTTGGCCTGTGGATGTTGAGTCTGGTTAGGGATGCTTAATTTGAGGTTGGTGTGGAGGGAGTGGAATCTTGGGCAGTGGAGCAGGAAATGTTCTGGTGTGTTAGGCTGTGTGAGGCACCATGGGCAGTGTAGGTCTTGGACTAGACGGAGAACTTTTAAATCATCGATGGCTCGGTTGGCTTGCTGCCCTGACTCCTATCCAGAAGCCTGGGTTCCATTGCCAGCACTCAATGGTGTACATTTTGACATCCACAGAAGATATAAAAGAATCTCTCAACAATGGAAGCTCTGTGAGCATTTCCAGTGCCTACATCATCCTCTGCAAGTATGTCTATGTTGATGGGCTCAAGTTCTTCTTCTGGCATGTCAATGGGGAGTTTGTTGAGGATTGCAATATTGTGCAGGATGGCACATGCAGTCACAATTTTTTTTGATGTTGAGAGTGCTGTTCTCATTGGCTTTGAGAGAATAGCAAATCTTTTTTTCCAAATCCCGAACGTTCTCTCGATCAGGTTCCTTGTTTTGATGTGAGAGGCATTGTAATGCCTTTCCTTAACAGTACGAGGAATTCGAATGGGAGTTAAAAGGTAGCTTTTACAGGCATAGCCCGAATCCCCCAACAAGTATCCTCTGTACTGCCCTCCCTCCAGAGTAGCACACGAAACAGACTCACTGAAGATGCGGGCATCATGTGCACTACCTTGCCAGTTCACGACCAGATTTGTGAAGAGCATGGATGAGTTGCAGACCCCCATTATATTCAATGAAAAAAAGCCTTTCCTGCAGCGGTAAAGTTCTGCATCTCCTCCACCTGGACTGATGATTGGGATGTGTACACCATCTACACATCCAATAACTCCGGGCATGGCAGCTACCTCGGCAAATTGTCGCATGACATCCTGTTCTTCAGCAGGACTGGGGAACTTTATGTAGTCCCCTGCTAGCTGGCAGATTGCACTGGTCACAGTCTTGACACAGGTAGATACACTGGGCTGCGACATGTCACAGCAGTCCCCCATGTCAAGCTGGAGGCTCCCAGTGGCATAGTAGCGGAGGGTTACCAGCAGCTGAAGACGTGGCGGGATTGGAAGCCCTGTAAGAAAGAAATATTTATCAGAATATATATACGTGTATATATATATATATATATATATATATATATATATATATATATATATATATATATATATATATATATATATATATATATATATATATATATATATATATATATATATATACACACACACACACACCATAGAACGGGGCTATTGCGACCACCTGGGGCAACTGAGACCAGCTAAGGAAATCTCTTTTAAAAATTAAACAAAAAAAAAAAAAAAATAATAGGTAGGACTGTTTTGTTAACTTCTGTTTTGTAGACGTTCAAGTACATAAGATCTGAAAATGTAAACCACATCTTTTCACTCATTCCACAAGTACCCCTCATTCCTATTCATTTGTGTATGTATATTCGAGGAATGTGACCCAGTAATGCTAAGGTGTGCTGTACACAAGCCGTGTCCCTCAGCCAAGTCCAATTTCTGTGATCTGTAGCCAGGCATCCCATGTAAGTATACAGCCAATGTGGAGGTGATCAATGTTAATGTTTACTTTGTATTGATCTTTATATAACATGGGGTAGTTGAGACCACCATAATGGGGTACAAGAGACCACAGCTACATAAATGGTACACACTTCTGTTTTGTTTCGGGATGGTGTGTACCTACAAGAGAAAAGAAGGTTCTCCCAGGGCCCAGTATACTCCTGACATCCGGAAACAGGCTGATAATAATATTAATAATAATAATAATGATAATATTAATAATAATAATAATAATGATAATAATAATAATAATAATAATGAAAATAATAATAATAATAATAATAATAATAATAATAATAATAATAATAATAATAATAATAATAATAATAATAATAATAATAATAATAATAATAATAATAATGATAATAATAATAATTATAACAATAATAATAAATAATAGTAATAATAATAATAATAATAATAATAATAATGATAATAATAAATTAATTAATAATAATGAAAATAATAACAATAATTATAACAATAAATAATAATAATAATAATTATAATAATAATAATAAATTAATTAATAATAATGAAAATAATAATAATTATAAAAAAATATAATAATAATAATAAAAAAATAATTAATAATAATGAAAATAATAATAATTATAATTATAATAACAATAAATAATAATAATAATAATAATAATAATAATAATAATAATAATAATAATAATAATAATAATAATAATAATAATAATAACAACAATAGCAATAATAATAATTCCTGATGACTGCACCTCCATGGTGATGTGGTTATCGTGCCAAGCTACAAATCCGCAGGTCTAGGTTCAAATCCCAGTCGGTATGCACCTCACCCAACTGTTCATTCTCCCTCTTGTGCCTGTCAAATTAATGGGTACCTGTGGAAACCTGTGGTAACCCAGATGTTACACCTGCCCTCTCTTTTGGGGTAATGGGTTCATATCCACCACAGGCTATAGTGCTAATGTGACAGAGGTCAGCACTCAGGCCATGTGCAACTATAGTATGTGCCCCTACCTTCACCTTACTTTCACTGAGAATGTGGATGACTGCCTTATCCTACTTTTCAACCAATCAATAACCAAGCCCATAATTTTTGCAGATTTTTGCAGGGGTCTAGAAGGCATCATAGTTTCATGAGGTGGGCGGGGGAAGAGGGTAGCGATCGAAGCAAGGATGTGCAGGTGAGGGAATATTTTGTAAATAGGCACTTTTAGGGGCATTTTAAGGCTGATTGAAAAACATTGGAGGGGCTGTAGCCCCCTAGCTCCCCCCCACAGAAATTATGGCTGACAACAGAAACTCATGTTAGAAAAGTGTGTCAAAAGATATGTTGAACTGAATTGTTTGCTTTGACCTAAACTCTATCGCTAGGAAATATGAAATAAACATTTATTCCTTAAGAATGATAATTTGACAAAAAAATCATAGACATATTTGTAGACATATTTTTACATAGCTGAGAATAACTAGGGTATGGATCTGTGACTTTGGCACCTCGTATAATTTGAAAACTATCAGGGCTGTCCCTGTTTATGGTTGTGGTTCGTTGGCAGATCTAAAGGGGGACCCAGGGGCCGCCCCCCCATGGTCCTGAGCGAATACTGGAAACTAGCTCAGAAGTGCGCTGCGGCTATAACAACAAAACTCGCAGGACATTCCAAATTGTGTGGTAGGCAATTTCATCGGACTTTTCAACAATCGGGCCTCCGGCAAACTTTTTTCCTGAATCGGCTCCTGTTGCAGTTAAGCATCAGTACATTAATCTTGCTAGCCACAGCTTGATCAGGTCTGATTAAAGTACCTGTAAAGAATGGCATTTTTATATTTTCAGACCTATGATATTTTAAGCTTACCTCTTTTCCTGGTAGAATCTGGCAATAGGTGCTGGATTTTTGATAAGAGATCCAGGGTGACTTGCTTGGAGAGCCGAAAGCGTTGAGTGAACTCCTCTTCCGAGTACATTTCAAAGGGATCCCTACGGCTCCTGAACAAACGGGTTCTCCTCCTGATGGCCAGGTCTTCCCATTGTCCCACGTGAGCCACTCTACGTAGCAAGTGTCTGTAGGCTGCCATTGCTGCTTTTTCTGTAATAAAAATTATATTTAATCTTTTGTGTCATCACCCTCATCAAGGATTATTTTCATTTGAATTGGAACTTAAGCATCAAGGTCTGTCTGAATATAAGCTTGAGCTTAGATGGCCAATGTAATTATTCCCCATAATGGTGTGAAATATTAATATTGGCCATGCTGGGGTGGGCAGGCTCAGTAATGAAGGCTGCTTCCTTGACCTATTTCATAGCATTCACAATTCATACTTATTGAGGTTTACTGGCGTCAGGCTCACTGTAGTATTACCAAAGTTAAGGAAAAGGTTGGGGCACACGCAATAGCTGCGCTGCGCGTGGGTTCTCCGTTGCATGAAC
Source organism: Eriocheir sinensis (assembly GCF_024679095.1). NCBI lineage: Eukaryota > Metazoa > Arthropoda > Malacostraca > Decapoda > Varunidae > Eriocheir > Eriocheir sinensis. The sequence continues at coordinate 629,200 of NW_026110717.1, forward strand.
ACGTGAGCCTGTGGTAGGAGAGCCCAACACCCCGGGACACAGGGCCAGCGTGACATCCGGGTTACCACAGGTTACCTTCCCAGGTTTCCCCAGGTACCCATTTATCAACCAGCCCGAGAGGGAGGATGAACAGCTGGGTGAGCAGCACGCTGACTCCTCGGGTCATGATTCGGACACGGGGCCGCGTAGTAGTAGTCAGCCACGCTGACCACTAGACCACGGAGACCTCTTAGTATTACCAAGCACGAATAATAAGATCATACATCCTGTCAAGCTCCCTCACCCGGGTGTAATAATACATTTTGTTGGGGCTACGGCATGGCGATGATAGGCGAGCCTCCCGTCAGCCTTCCAGCAAGTTGTAAACACGCCTTATCCCGCCTAACGTATCCTGCCACTTTAAAAACACTAAACAATCATTCACAGCCGGGAAAATACGCTTGGTCTTACCTGTATATGGATGATGAATTGTAGTAATGGCGGCAGCCTTCCTCTCCCGCGTGACGCCAGGCCGGAGGGGGGAGCTTGTTGTCGTCACGACGCTTTATTCTTGTAAAACGCGGAACGGGTACTGTTGTCAGAGAAACACTAGTGTTCTGCCTAATAGGATATTTTTTTCCCGAAAATTTATTTTATAATTTATTGTATTTTTTACATAGTCTAAATTCTGATAACAATTTAAATCACGATTTCGACGAAGACACGGGGGTACCCGTGTCCTCGACACTCGACCATGTTCCAGTATTTTGGCGGGCATTTCAAGTACTCTCAGTAACGACTTGACTTCATGGGAAGTAACTTGTCCTCGACCTTCCGTCTAGCAATACCACCCTTAGTGTCAGGTAGTATTAGTGATATGGTTGGATGCCACAGTCATTAACGAACAGAGCTGGGGCTAAAGACCTCCAAGCTATGGAGCCCTCCATGATTATGTGTCGGGAAAATAAACATGGGTGGAGGTATCATTTATGTAGTAAAAAAAGCAGTAGTAGAAGTAGTAGTAGTAGTAGTAGTAGTAGTAGTAGTAGTAGTAGTAGTAGTAGTAGTAGTAGTAGTAGTAGTAGTAGTAGTAGTAGTAGTAGTAGTAGTAGTAGTAGTAGTAGGTTGAAAGAAAGCTCTGATGAGAAGGAAGGTTAGTAAAGAGTATATATAATATTTTTTATTTATTTATTTATTTTTTTTACGTCGCGGCCTATTGCGCCGGTAGGCTTGTTCCCGGTGGATCCTGATGGTCGGTCCAAGGCTTCTTTCCGGTGGGTCCTGATGGTCGGCCCAGCCCGTTCTGGCGCAGGCGAGTGTTTAAAGTGGCGCCATCTTGCATTGGCTCAAGCTGCCCTCTCGGAGCTCATCTTTGATCCTAGAATCTAGAGTCCAGGTTGATAGGTGGTCTTCTGGACAGCATGTGGGTAGTTTTAAGCCACTCGGCGGCGGCTGAAAAATCCCAGCTTGGTGGCACCGGGCGGGGATTGAACTCGCGTCCTCCTGGACGCGGGGCCGTCTCGCTATCCTTCCAGCCATCGCCTCCCCAAAAGAGTATAATATATGATAAATATAAAAAGAAAGAGTTTAGTAAAGAGTAAAGGTTGTGAAGCGTGAGTTAGTAATCATATGAGTGTCAGAAGGAAAAAAAGAAAAGTAATCTCTCTCTCTCTCTCTCTCTCTCTCTCTCTCTCTCTCCTTTACCTCCCACCGCCGCGTATACCATTCCATATATTACCAAGCATTATCTCATCTCCGTCCTGCTGGCATGCCATTTTTCACACACACACACACACACACACACACACACAGAGAGAGAGAGAGAGAGAGAGAGAGAGAGAGAGAGAGAGAGAGAGAGAGAGGTAAGGGAAACAAGACGAAAAAAATACTCCATTAGGTATATGACTTTACCTTCAACAAAAAATATCAGAAAAAAAAGGAAGTAAGGGACGAAGAGAAGGAACGAAGGAGGGAAATAAGAAAAGAAAATAATATAAAAAGCGAGACAAGAGGGAAGAATAAGAAGAAGAAGAAGAAGAAGAAGAAAAAGAAGAAGAGCAGGAACTAGAAGAAAGAAGGAAGAAATAAAAATAAAAAAGGAAAGGGAAGTGAAGACAGAAACAGATGAAGAAGAGAGAAGAAGAAGAAAAAAAGAAGAGGAGGAGGAGGAACAAGAGGAAGAATAACAGGAGCAGGAACAATAAGAGAAGAAAGAAGAAAGAAAACAAGAGAGAAAGGGGAGGGAAGTGAAGTGAAGACAAAAAAAAGAGATGAAAAAGAAAAAAAGAAGAAGAAAAAGAAGAGGAGGAGGAACAGGAGGAAGAAAAACAAAAGCAGGAACAAAAAGAAATAAGAATGAAAGAAAAATAAAAGAGAAAAAAGAGAAAGGGAAGCGAAGACAGGGACAGAAACAGAAAGAAGGAGGTATAAAGGAAAGAAATGAAAAATAAAAAACAAAAAAAACACTCCATTTTATACGACTTCATATAAAAAAAAGTAAAAAAGGAGAGAAAGAGGAAGTAAGGAGCGAGGGAAGGGACGAGGGAAGGAGTACACGAAGGAGGGAAAAAGCGCATAATTAAACAAAAAAAGGGATTATAGCGAAGAGGGTGAAAGAAAAGGCGAGAAAAAGCCGGAGTGATGGAGATAATTCAGCGCGAGTCACGTAACGCGCCGCGGAGGTAGAAATGAGAGACTGGGAGGAAGAGGAACGGTGACTGGCGAAGAGGAGAAGTGAGAGAAGAGGTGAAGAGGAGAAGAGGAGGAGGCGAAGCTGACGAGGAGGAAAAGGAACGGGGATCGAATGAGGAGGAGGAGGAGGAGGAGGCGAAGAGGTGAAGAAGGAGACGAAGAGGAAGTGACAAGGAAAAGGAGATGGGGAAGAGGTGGCGAAGAGGAAGAGCCGAGGAAGAAGAGGAGGCGAAGAGGAGGAGGCGATGAAGAAGAGGTGGCGAAGAGGAGGCGAGGAAGAAGAGGAGGCGAAGAGGAGGAGGCGAGGAAGAAGAGGTGGCGAAGAGGAGGAGGCGAGGAAGAAGAGGTGGCGAAGAGGAGGAGGCGAGGAAGAAGAGGAGGCGAAGAGGAGGAGGCGAGGAAGAAGAGGTGACGAAGAGGAGGAGGCGACGAAGAAGAGGTGGCGAAGAGGAGGAGGCGAGGAAGAAGAGGAGGCGAAGAGGAGGAGGCGAGGAAGAAGAGGTGGCGAAGAGGAGGAGGCGAGGAAGAAGAGGTGGCGAAGAGGAGGAGGCGAGGAAGAAGAGGAGGCGAAGAGGAGGAGGCGAGGAAGAAGAGGTGGCGAAGAGGAGGAGGCGAGGAAGAAGAGTTGGCGAAGAGGAGGAGGCGAGGAAGAGGAGGTGGCGAAGAGGAGGAGGCGAGGAAGAAGAGGTGGCGAAGAGGAGGAGACGAGGAAGAAGAGGTGGCGAAGAGGAGGAGGCGAGGAAGAAGAGGAGGCGAAGAGGAGGAGGCGAGGAAGAGGAGGTGGCGAAGAGGAGGAGGCGAGGAAGAGGAGGTGGCGAAGAGGAGGAGGCGAGGAAGAAGAGGAGGCGAAGAGGAGGAGGCGAGGAAGAGGAGGTGGCGAAGAGGAGGAGGCGAGGAAGAGGAGGTGACGAAGAGGAGAAGGCAAGGAAGAGGAGTTGGCGAAGAGGAGGACGCGAGGAAGAGGAGGATGCGAGGAAGAGGAGGTGGCGAAGAGGAGGAGGCGAGGAAGAGGAAGTGGCGAAGAGGAGGAGGCGAGGAAGAGGAGGTGGCGAAGAGGAGGAGGCGAGGAAGAGGAGGTGGCGAAGAGGAGAAGGCAAGGAAGAGGAGTTGGCGAAGAGGAGGACGCGAGGAAGAGGAGATGGCGATGAGGAGGAGGCGAGGAAGAGGAGGTGGCGAAGAGGAGGAGGCGAGGAAGAGGAGGTGGCGAAGAGGAGGAGGCGAGGAAGAAGAGGTGGCGAAGAGGAGGAGGCGAGGAAGAAGAGGTGGCAAAGAGGAGGAGGAGGCGAAGAGAAGGAGGAGGAGGAGGCAAAAGAGAGGTGGACGGTCATGGTCAGGGGGAGACAGTGGATGAGTGGTCAGTTTGCAGCCGCGGTGTTATGGAGGACCCACGTTCGACTCCTGCCCACCGCCACAAGCTGACGACCCACATCCACCAGCCACCTCTCTTTTGACTCTTCCTCTCCTTTGCCTCCTCCTCCTCCTCTTCACCACCTCTTCTTCCTCGCCTCCTCCTCTTCCCAATCTCCTTTTCTTTGCCAATTCCTCTTCCTCTCCTTCACCTCTTCGCCTCCTCCTCCTCCTCCGCCTCTTCGTCCGATCCCTGAAGACCACCTGTCAACCCTTTGTCTCTTCCTCTTCTTTGCCTCCTCCTCCTCTTCGCAGCCTCCTCTTCATCACCTCTTCTTCCTCGCCTCCTCCTCTTCCCAATCTCCTTTTCTTTGCCAATTCCTCTTCCTCTTCTTCACCTCTTCGCCTCCTCCTCCTCCGCCTCTCCGTCCAATCCCTGAAGACCACCTGTTAACTCGGACTCAGGCGAAACTCTAAGAGGATCAAGATGAGCTCCGGGGGGCTGCATGGGCCAGGCAGGAATGGCGCCACTATAAAACACACAGACGAGGGAAAAAAGGGAATGAAAACTTACGAAGACGGCCAGGAGGAAAAGGATTGAATACAAAAACGTCAAGAAATAGAAACGTAAGGGATGATAAAAAAAAGACAAAAACTGAAGGAAAGAGGCGAAGAAGAATATACGGAGAGGATAATGGCCAAGAGGAAAGAGAGAGACACTAAAAACGACGTCAGAGGAAAATGGAGAGAGTAGAGCGTCAAGAAAGAGAAGACTAATGGATAAGAAAAATAATACAGGAAAATGGGAAAGAAATAGTCTCTGAAAATTGATGATGCTGAGGACGGTCATGAAGATAAAGAGAGAGAGAGAGAGAGAGAGAGAGAGAGAGAGAGAGAGAGAGAGAGAGAGAGAGAGAGAGAGAGAGAGAGAGAGAGAGAGAGAGAGAGAGAGAGAGAGAGAGAGAGAGAGAGAGAGAGAGAGAGAGAGAGAGAGAGAGAGAGAGAGAGAGAGAGAGAGAGAGTTAAAAAGTTAGCGTAGAGAAGACTAAAGACAGAAAAGTAACATGATAATACACGAGATGGAGAGGATAATACGTATGAGGGAAGGGAGGAAGAAAGACAAAAAGCAAAGCAAAAAAAGAAGATTAAAGAGAGGACAGAATAGTTAGCTTGGAGAAGACTGAAGAAAGAATAATAATAATAAGATGAAGAACGTAATAGACGGAGGATAAGAGGAAGGAAACAAGGAAGGAAGGAGAAAACAAGAGTACGACAAAAAGAAGATCAAACATGAAATACGAAAGGCTGAAATGACGACGACGAAAAAAAAAAAAAATTGAAAATGCCGGAAAATTTAAAACGACACCAGAACTACTGAAAAATGACGACGCCGAAAAAAATGAAATAAAAATGCCGGAAAATTTAAAACGACACCAAAACAACTGAAAAATGACGACGCCGAAAAAATTAAATGAAAATGCCGGAAAATTTAAAACGACACCAAAACTATTGAAAAATGACGAAGCCGAATAAATGAAATGAAAATGCCGGAAAATTTAAAACGACACCAAAACTACTAAAAAAATGACGACGCTGAAAAACTGAGATGAAAATGCCAGAAACTTAATTGGAGACGCAGATGAACTGATTTACAGGCCCCTAAAAAACTGAAAATGAGGATATGAAAAAAAAAGAATGCAGTAAAAATCGAAATGACGACGCCGATAAAAACACTGCCAAGTTCGTTTCAGCGCCGCCTCGACACCCACAAGTTGCAGTCCAGTACAATCAATCAATCGCATACGCCGCGGTGTGCGTTGCGTCGCCCACCCTCCAACGCCAAACCCCGCCGAGCAAGTCTCCATGCAGGCGCCCTTCCCGTCCTAAGTACCCCACGGTAGAATCTGTCGACTTGCTGACGCCACGAGCTTTGTGGGCGTCCCCCTGGCCTCCTCCACTCAGGGTTATCTCTTTTTCGTGAAGGCCTGGACAAAAATGGCGCTGCCTTCCAACACTTGTACACTCTATTCCCAGCTCTGAGCTCTGCTAAGCTCAAGGAGGGCATTTCCGTCGGACCTCAGATCCGAAACAACTCGGTGAGCGGCTTCTGGGCAGCGTGCCACATGCCCACATAGCCGGAGATGGTGTTCACATACTATGTAGGTAACAGACCACCAATTACTCTTACGGAGTATTCGCTGGTTTGATAAGCCATTCCATCGACATCTCACGATTTAGTGCAGCGCAGGCATCTTAAAACACCCTCAGCAGCAGCCCTAAACAAGTGATCTGAAGCAACAGTCTTCAGCGTACCGCACAGCACATCGAGCCCCCTACCCATCCTGTCTGGGTTGTGCTCCCTCCCCTTCCTTCCTGCTGTCCCCCTTTCCTGCCCTTCCCTTCCTTTGCCTTGCTTTGCCTTGCCTTGCCTCTCATTCCCTTTCCTTTCCCTTGCCTTTCCCTTCCCTTTCCCTTCTCTTGCCTTGCCTTGCTTTGTCTTGCCTGCCTTCCTTGCCTTGCCTTGCCTTGCCTTTCATTCCCTTTCCTTTCCCTTGCCTTTCCCTTCTCTTGCCTTGCCTTGCTTTGTCTTGCCTGCCTTCCTTGCCTTGCCTTGCCTTGCCTTTCATTCCCTTTCCTTTCCCTTGCCTTTCCCTTCCCTTTCCCTTCTCTTGCCTTCCCTTGCCTTGCCTTGCCTTGCCTTGCCTTGCTTTGCCTTGCCTTGCCTTCCTTAATGTCTGAATCATCCTTTTCCTATCTGCTTTCTCTTCCCTTTTCTGTCTGCTCTCCCTTCCCTTGCCTTGCCTTGCCTTGCCTTGCCTTCCTTAATGTCTGAATCATCCTTTTCCTCTGCTTTCTCTTCCCTTCTCTGTCTGCTCTCCCTTCCCTTCCTTTCCCTTCCTTTCGCTTCCCTTGCCTTGCCTTGCCTTGCCTTGCCTTGCCTGCCTTGCCTTCCTTTCCTTCCCTTGCCTTCCTTAATGTCTGAATCATCCTTTTCCTATCTGCTTTCTCTTACCTTTTCTGTCTGCTCTCCCTTCCCTTCGCTTCCCTTCCCTTGCATTCCCTTGCCTTGCCTTGCCTTGCCTTGCCTTGCCTGCCTTGCCTTCCTTTCCTTCCCTTACCTTCCTTAATGTCTGAATCATCCTTTTCCTATCTACTTTATCTTCCCTTTTCTGTCTGCTCTCCCTTCCCTTCGCTTCCCTACCATTGCATTCCCTTGCCTTGCCTTGCCTTGCCTTGCCTGCCTTGAATTCCTTTCCTTCCCTTACCTTCCTAAATGCCTGAATCATCCTTTTCCTATCTACTTTATCTTCCCTGTTCTGTCTGCTCTCCCTTCCCTTCGCTTCCCTTCCTGTCTGGTACGTGTTCCCATCCCTCTATCTCTGCCCTAACCTTTATCTTCTCTACCCTTTCCTTCCTGTCCTTCCCTTTCTCTCTGCTCTCCCGCTCTCCCTTTCCCTTTCCTTCCCTTCCCTTTCCTTCCTGTCCTTCCCTTTCTCGCTGCTCTCCCGCTCCCTTTCCCTTTCTTTCCCTTCCCTTTCCTTCCTGTCCTTCCCTTTCTCTCTGCTCTCCCGCTCTCCCTTTCCCTTTCCTTCCCTTCCCTTTCCTTCCTGTCCTTCCCTTTCTCTCTGCTCTCCCGCTCTCCCTTTCCCTTTCCTTCCCTTCCCTTTCCTTCCTGTCCTTCCATCTCTCTCTGCTCTCACTCTCTCCCATTCCCTTTCTTTCCCTTCACTTTCCTTCCTGTCCGTCCCTTTCTCTCTGCTCTCCCGCTCTCCCTTTCCCTTTCCTTCCCTTCCCTTTCCTTCCTGTCCTTCCCTTTCTCTCTGCTCTCCCGCTCTCCCTTTCCCTTTCCTTCCCTTCCCTTTCCTTCCTGTCCTTCCCTTTCTCTCTGCTCTCCCGCTCTCCCTTTCTCTTTCCTTCCCTTCCCTTTCCTTCCTGTCCTTCCATCTCTCTCTGCTCTCCCGCTCTCCCTTTCTCTTTCCTTCCCTTCCCTTTCCTTCCTGTCCTTCCATCTCTCTCTGCTCTCACTCTCTCCCCTTCCCTTTCTTTCCCTTCTCTTTCCTTCCCGTCTGCTTCATGCTTCCTTCCCTCTCTCTCTCCTTCTGTACTCTCCCTCCCCCTCCCTTCCCTCCTAGACCCACACCGCCTCCCTCTCCCCTCTCATCACAGCCCCCGGAACACTTAGCGTAATTTGCACCTCCCCGGCATAAGATCAGAGCCGGGCGTCCCCCCAAGAGTCTCCGGGACGCTACAGCTTAAACAGTCACACGCTTAGGGAATACAGGCAGCGACTCGAGGGGCGGACACAAAGAATGCAGGAGATGGGCGGCTGGCCGTAGTGTTTTCTATATACTTCCTGAAGACCTTAAGTTTGAAAGGGTTTTATAGCTTTAACACTCACCTATCTTATGTCCTTTACCTCTCTCCCTCGCCCTCTCCCCTCCTCTCTCCCTCTCTCTGTATATGAACGTGTTGTTGTTCCCTTATTTCCTAAAGACCTTAAGTTTGGTAGCGTTGTATAGCTTCAACACTCTCGTCTCTTTTACGTCTTCTCTCTCTCTCTCGGTATCGTCTTTGTAGTTATCGTTTCCGCTTCTCTGCTATTTTTCTTTCCTTTCCGGTTGGTTCTATATTCTCTTTTCCTTTTGTCTCCTCTTCTCACTCTCCCACTCCTTTCCCTCCCTCTCTCTCCCACTCCTTCTTTCTCTCTCTCTCCCCTCCCTCTCTCTCCCTCTCTCTCTCTCCAGAATTATGGCACCGTCGGGAACAAGCTGGAGCCCACGGCCAGTCAATGACGCGACAGACCAATCAGATTACGACGGGGCCGATCCCTCCAAAGCATCGCCGCGCCCGGGCCTCGACGCTTGGCACGCCAGAATTTCGCTGACCAATCGTACTCACTGACACCTCACCTCCGTCACTTTACTTCCTCCCCTGTCCCGCCCGCATATTCCCTGCCTCTCTATGGGTATGTGGTCGCTGGGTAAAGGTTGTAGCTCTGAAATTAGCCAAGGGTGTTCTGAAAAATACTCTCCTTGTAAATCCCACTCAAAATCACTATCAATAACTCTTATCTATCCTTACCTAGCCTGACCTTACTAAAAATTACCTTACCTAACCTTACCTTATCTAGCTTTACCTAATGCAACCTAAACTCACCAAACCTAACAAATTTAACGCAACCTTACCTAGCCTAGCCTATCGTTACCTAACCATTCCTAACATTACCTAACTTTATCTAACGTAACCATACCTAACCTTACCCAGCCAAACCTAACCTAACCTAACCTAACCTAACCTTACCTAACTTAACCAAACCTTACATAACCTAACCAAACCTTTCCTAACCTAACCTAACCCCGCCTCACCTCAACCAACCTGGCCTGTTCCAGAGTCGGCGCCACAATAAAGATAGGGAGTACGCGTCCCCCTTTCTTCCCCCCCCCCTCCCCCCCCCGCCCTCATCAGCGCCGCTAGTCAAGAGTGCTCCGCGGCGAGACGCGTCCCCGTTACCGCCGCTGTATCAGTGCTTGTTCTTTGTGCGTGGTGATCCTGGTAATCGCCGCGTTACATGATGATGAAGCGATAAGCGTGAGGGGCGCGCCAAGAGCCGGTTATGTTGATGGTGGCGCGAATATGGAGCCACTTAGGAGTGACTGAGACGCTCACGAGGGGATAATGGCCGCGTCCGCAGTACTGGCCTGCTGCTGCCCTGCTAAGTACCTCCTTCACTACTCGTTAGCGTCCCGCTGCACCAGAGAGGGAAAAGGCGCTAAAAATGTAAATAAATGGACCCTTGTTGTGTTTTTATTCGTGTTCGGTATTGGCGCCGCGTAGTGGTGATGTGCTCATTTGTATTCATGAGGCCGCGAGGCGCCTCCGCGGAGACGCCCCGGAGGGCGACACAACTTGCCTTGTGCCGCGTTGACGAGGCAGCAGCCGCGCCGCCGCCCCTGTGGAGGAGTGGTGGCACCTTACCTGCAACAAGCACAGAACACACCACCGTTAATGGGGTTTTCATCACCAACACTGCTGCAGCAGCCGTGGCTACTGCTGCTACTTGTATAAGAAAAAATCAACAACATAAATAATAGTAATGATAATTATAATTATATCAACCTATTACAGTTACTATATTTATTATCATTATGATAATAAATATAATAACTATAATAATTACTATAATAACTATAATAATACTTATTCTACTCATTACAATTGGTAACAGTAATCAAGGCGGGAACAATTATGTGTATGTACTTGTAATCATACATGCCGGAAACCGTGTGTTTGTGTTGTACTGAGTCTGGACGTGAAGGTTGTGGTGTTGAGTTCATTCAGTATTCGCGGCCGTGTTTGCCTCAAGCATAACACAATACAGTGTCACTAGAGTTTATCGCCCCACGTCTGGCAATATCTATAACTTAATTAAATTTCAGCACAACAATCTGTTTTTGAGGCGGGGAGGAGAATGTCGCCGTGCTAAAGGGAAACTTTGCACTGAGGCTCTGGTGGGTCTGGCCGGCACTGTGGTGTTCGCTTGAGGGCCGGTGATGTGAGGCAGCGGTCTGTCAGTGGGCAGTGTCCTTGCCGTCTCGATATTGAGAAGGCCTGACAGCTCAAAGTATGAGTCATCCAAGTTAGGCCGAGAGTGTCCCGCGCTCTCCAACTAAAATGTTATTTTATTGTGTTTTAATGCGTATCTTTGTGGAAGATATATTTTTTCTGTGATAAATAAAGGTTTTCCAACATTAATATATTATAAACATCATCAAATTAGACATAAAAAAGAGGAAATAAATAAGATATAGTATAAGAAGAGGGAGAAATATTCACATAAAAAGTCATATAAATACATTGACAGTCGTAACAGAGTAGACACCTATTAGATTGATTTGTCACCGTTTCTAAACATCTCTTTGACATTCATAACGCTGTCGTTATATTTACTATTATTCAACAAACCGATCCTCCATCCCTATACTAGACAACTCAGTCACCTGGTATCTGGCAACTACGACTGCTCCAACCCCGTAATTGTGGAAACTATTAACAAAAGTGCATAGAAAAGCAAAGTCAGGGGAAGAAAAGAACAGAAAAACACCTAGGTTCAGGGTGAAATGTATAAGTGTGCACTGTGAAGTGACTAGTGCATGGTGGGAAGTATAGAAGTGTTGAGAAGGAGGTTTTAAGAAGTGCTACAAAGCTTTAAAGGTCAAAAGAAGAAGAAGAAGAAGAATGAACAAATGCGTGAGCAAATGCGTGAATTATTGAAAATAAGTGACTTTATTGAAGTTAGGAAAGTTACATAATACTGAAAAGGAACGTGTGTGAATAAGAAGAAAAGGGGAACGAGAGGAGGACCTAAGAAGCGATACAAAGCGTTACAGGTCGAAAGAAGAAGAAGAAGAAGACATTGCCAGATAGCGGTGACTGGTTGCCTAGTATAGGGATGGAGGATCGGCTTGTTGAATATAGTAATTGTAACGACAGCGTTATGAATGTCAAAGAGATATTTAAAAACGGTGACAATTCAAAATAATAGGAGTCTACTCTGTTACGACTGTAAATGTATTTATATGATTTTTTTATGTGATTATTTCTCCCTCTCCTTATACTATATCTTATTTATTTCCTCTTTTTTATGTCTAATTTGATGATGTTTATAAAATATTAATGTTGGAAAACCTTTATTTATCACAGAAAAAATATAATTAACACAAATATATACATTAAAACGCACAGAAAATTACATTTTAGTTGGGGAGCGCGGAAAAAAAGTTGGAAAGTTTCGTTTAGTCGGCGCAACATCTGTGGTCATATGCCGGAGAGAGACAGAAGGGGAAGGAATTATAGGAGAAGGGAACAGATCCCAGGAGACGGGACACACTCGATCTTACTTGGATGACTCATCGCCAAAGAATCCAGTAAGCTGTCAGGCCTTCTCAATATCGAGACGGCAATGGCAGTGTCAGTGGCCGTGTGTACAAATCATTGCTGGCAGCTTGCACAAATGATCTCGCCATAGAGGTACTTGAAATGACGCAAACAGTGGCACAGTAACATGTAACATTAGTAGTAGTCGAATTGTTGTTGTTGATGTCGTTGTTGATACAAGAGAGTAAATTGATACATGATATGATACATGATAAGCCTCAGCAACGATGAGAAGGGGCACGAGACAGGAACCGGCAGGACGAGACGCGGGAATGAACCTCCGAGCACACACACACACACACACACACACACACACACACACCACTGGACACAAACAGACAGGCGGGAGGCTGCAGCTCAGGCCCAACGATCACCGCTCCTGCGACGCCCCAGTGGGATCCCCGCCTAACAAGACCGGGGACTCCGCTCACCTTCCTGCATTAGTAACGACCCCCCGGCCGCCCCCGCCCTCGCCGCCTTCCAGCCATCCAGCCAGCCCTACAGCGTCTCCACTTTTAACTACCTTTAAACTAATCTTTAACAATCTTCTTACTAATCTTTAACTAACCTTCTGACAAGCCCCCTCTCGCCAACCTCCCTCCCAGCCCTTAGATCAGGACGTTCCTCTCTTCTCGCCGACGCTTATTTACAGGGAGAGCCTTAACTAGTCCTGCCATTCCCGCCCTCCCAGCCAGCCCATAAAGCTTGTGTCTCCTCCTATTGCCGAGGCGCATATCCAGGAGAGGGAAGTGGCCGTCACGCCCTCCTTCAGACGCGCGGTGCTGATAATGCTGGTTACCGCCGCGCCTAAGTGTGTGTCCTCGGCATACACGCACATGTGAACGTCGTACAGGTTGAGTCATGTATTAATCAGGTCCAGCGAGGGTGTTCAAGCACGGTCTCTCTCTCTCTCTCTCTCTCTCTCTCTCTCTCTCTCTCTCTCTCTCTCTCTCTCTCTCTCTCTCTCTCTCTCTATATATATATATATATATATATATATATATATATATATATATATATATATATATATATATATATATATATATATATATATTTATCTGTGTTTATCAATCAGTATATCTATCTATTTAACTATCTACTTTCATATCTACGTGTCTGTCTATTCTTAACTGTTACCCCCCCCTCCTCTCTCTCTCTCTCTCTCTCTCTCTCTCTCTCTCTCTCTCTCTCTCTCTCTCTCTCTCACACACACACACACACACACACATAAAACACACACACACACACACACACACACACACACACACACACACACACACACACACACACACACACACACACACACACACCACAAAGTCTGGTCGGGTCGCGCCGTAAAACGTTCTCCAGTACATCTTTACGCCGTGTCTTACAGCCGCTCTATTGGCTCCTCAAAAGACTATCGCCTCACACGTTCTCTTCATGGTGAAACTCGACTGTCACTCCCCTCCCAGCCCCCTCTTGTGGTCCTCTTTCCAGCCCTCCGTTGTTCTGTCCCACCGAGGTCCCAAAACCCGACTGTCATTCCCCATCCCAGCCCCCTCTTGTCCTGTCCCACCGAGGTCCCAAAACCCGACTGTCATTCCCCCTCCCAGTCCCCTCTTGTCCTGTCCCACCGAAGTCCCAAAACTCGTCTGTCATTCCCCCTCCCAGCCCCCTCTTGTCCTGTCCCACCGAGGTCCCAAAACTCGTTTGTCATTCCCCCTCCCAGCCCCCTCTTGTCCTGTCCCACCGAGGTCCCAAAACCCGACTGTCATTCCCCCTCCCAGCCCCCTCTTGTCCTGTCCCACCGAGGACCCAAAACCCGACTGTCATTCCCCCTCCCAGCCCCTTCTTGTCCTGTCCCACCGAGGTCCCAAAACCCGACTGTCTTTCCCCCTCCCAGCCCCCTCTTGTCCTGTCCCACCGAGGTCCTCTTTCCAGCCCTCCGTTGCCCCAAACCTCGTGGAATTCAGTCGATACTTGTGTATACTGTAAATCATTTCAAGTCACCGAGACAATCACAAAATCTACTTCATGTTTCTCCCACGGTGTTTGATCTCCCGGTTTTGCCATGCATTTTCTCGTCTCCTCTAATAGTAACAAAAATAAAAAGTCTGTCTGCGGATTAAAGATAAACATTGTTAATCCCAAGCGAAATTCCTTCTCCCAGCACCCCCCCCGTTGTCCAGCCAATACTCTCTGTTCGGCCCAAAGACAAGCTACTAAAGCCAATGGTCCTTCTTTCTCGCAGTACCCCGTTGTCTCGTCCCGCTAAGGTGCCAATACTCTATCTGCGGCCTGAAGACACATGTTGCTATACCCACCTGTCCCTCCTCCTCGCAGCACCCCGTAGTATACCCTCAGTGCCAATATTCTCAGACGCTTTCGGCTCTCACAAATAATACTTTCAAAGGCCAAGAAGATAAGTCAAGCTGTCATGGCGCAGAAGCTTTGTCAAACCACAGCTAGACTCATAAAACTACCCATGGAAACACCCACAGCCTCCACGAGAGCCTTATCAAATGTGGGTGTGTGAGCCCCGAAATGTCTGAGAGTATGGGCCCAGCTGGTCTGTCTGCGGGCCAAAGACACGCGTTGTTTATTGCCGCGGTAAAAGTCTCATTCCTGTCGAAACACACACAGTAACAAGGTCAACCCCTGGTGCCTCGTCCCCGCCAGGCCACAGCACACACGCACCAACACGCCCTGACAAAATGTTGAAAAAAGTCCTCGACGGAGTAAAAACAAGATAATCTTGTCACAGAGCCGCGTGAGGTGGACGAGCGGCGCGCATCTCGAGGGAGCCGAGCAGAAAAGCAGGGCAGAATGTTTACAAAGTGGCACCCTTGGGACTATACCCTCCCTCCTCCCTCTCATCCCCTCCCTCCCTTCCTCCTTCCTTCCCTCCATCCCTCAACCCTCTCTCCCTCCTTTCCCTGCCTCATTTAGCCTCTCGTTCTGCCGCTTGTCCCTTTAACTCGGTTATAAAGAAATATAACAAACTAAAAGTCAAACTATTCGATTTTCTTATTAAAGCAGTGTTACTTAGACAACGTAAAAAGGGTATAACAAAACCACTTATTGGATATGTATAAGATAAAACGTGTGAACAAAACGAGAGAGAGAGAGAGAGAGAGAGAGAGAGAGAGAGAGAGAGAATTTCTTTTAATAATTCCTTAAATTTTAACATCAGTAATTTAAGTTGGATAACCTCATGTCTAGCTTCCGTCCCTTCCTTCCTTCCTTCCTCCCTTCACTGCTCTGGTTCCTCCTCTCACCATCCCTTCCTCCCTTTGCTTGCACATTTTCCTTCCCTCTCAGCGACTCTTCTCTCCTCCTCCTCCTCCTCCTGCTCCTCGCCGGACTCCTGCTCGGTGGCGTGGAACAGCTCGCCGCTTTAGGGTCGTGCTCGCGTGATTGAATTTCACTGAACAGACACGGAGAGTAAGTGCGTATGTCTGGTGTTATGCGTCCCCTGGGTTCCCTTCCTCTGGTGGTCGTGTGTGTGATGACAGATGTTCTTCGTCTCTGGATCCTTCATCATACCTAGGATAAGTAGACGTAGGAGCATCTCTCACTATAAGAAAATATAAGTACGTCTGTCTGGTGTCATGCGTCCCCTGGGTTCCTTCCTCTGGTGGTTGTGTGTGTGATGACAGGTGTTCTTCGTCTCTGGATCCTTTATCAATCCTAGGATAAGTAGACGTAGGAGCATCTCTCACTATAAGAAGAATAAGTACGTCTGTCTGGTGTTAGGCGACCGCTGGGTTCCCTTCCTCTGGTGTGTGTGCTGACAGGTGACAGATGTTCTTCGTGGCTGGATACTCCATTTTATACTCGCTCTAATTTCACTGCACAGACACACGAGAAAATAGAATAAGTGCGTCTGTCTGGTGTTATGCGTCGGCTGTGTCCCGTCCTCTCCTTGCCTGTGTGTGTGATGACAGATGTTCTTCGTCTCTGGATCCTTCATTTTACACTCGTTGATTTAATTTCACTCTTTGTCCCTGTAACCATTTATTTTCCAGGCCTTAACTTAAGTAAACGTCTGCCTAGTGTTATGCGTCCGCTGTGTCCCGTCCCTCAGTGTTCGTGTGGCGACAGACGACAGAGTGACACATGTTCTTCGCCTCGGTATCTCTCATTTCACGCTCGTCGACGCGCGAGGGCGGCGTGAAAGGGACGCGGACCTGAGGACGGCACGCCAGTCAAGGGGGAGAGATAAGACAAACTCCGCGTGATGGCTATTGACCTGACGATAATGGCAGGGGGGAGGGGGGGATGGAAGAGTGGATCGCCTGGCTATCTGTCTGTTTGTGTGTCTGTCTGTCTGTCTGGCTGTCTCATGGGCGGGCTCTAGACGAGGAACGATAGAGCGGAAAAGGGACGGACCAGCCAGTGAGTCAGTCAGTCAGCCAGAAAGCCAACCAGCCCTTCCATCTGTTGCTTGAAGGGATCTCTCTCTCTCTCTCTCTCTCTCTCTCTCTCTCTCTCTCTCTCTCTCTCTCTCTCTCTCTCTCTCTCTCTCTCTCTCTCTCTCTCTCTCTCTCTCTCTCTCTCTCTCTCTCTCTCTCTCTCTCTCTCTCTCTCTCTCTCTCTCTCTCAGATCTGAAGAAACAGTCGGCGTAGATTTTTCCAACATAACAAAAAATCATAGATGTAAATCTGTGTGTGTTTGTGTGTGTGTGTGTGTGTTTACAGGTGTCCTGGAGTCAGTCAATCTGAGTGTGTGATAAATTTTCTGTGTTGGAATTCTCAAGCGACCAACACTGTAAGCCCAAGCGAAGAAAGTGCTATTAGTCACGGCAAGGAATTGGGTAGGCGGTGGCTGAACTGGTAGCGTACTGGGCTCACATTCACCGCGTGATGGACGACGCGGATTTGAATCCCCACGCTACCACTCGGATTTTTCAGTCACCACCGAGTGGCTTAAAACTACCCACATGCTGTCCTGAAGACCACCCATCAACCCGGACTCTAGAGGAAGCCGTCCAAGCGAATCAAGAACGAGTTCCAGGGGGCAGCATGAGCCAATGCAAGATGGCGCCACTATAAACACTCGCCTGCGCCAGAACGGGCTGGGCCGACCATCAGGCCCCACCTGGAAGAAGCCTTTGGCCGACCATCAGACCCCACCAGGAAGATTCCTACCGGCGGAGCAGGCAACAACTTAAAAAAAAAAAAAAAAAAAAAAAGGCCTGCTCGTGGCACCTTGGACGGCCACTAAAATAAATAATACCAGAAGGTCGGGTCGCGAGCCGAGCAGTAACGATTGAAACTTTGCTTGCGTGAACCTGTAGCCATTAGGGCTCCATCTGTCCCGTAGCGCATTGGGAAGGGCGAACTTGGCTATTCTTACCTGGAAATCTCACTTACTTAAGGATGAAGAGGCGCGTGAATTGTAATGAGTTTGGACCGTTGGGTATTCGAGGCTGTCTGAAGTTACGTGCCTGGTTATGGAAGGAAGGAAAAAGACGGTTCAAGAAGTAGGAGAGCCTCAAAATCTCTCTTACTTAAGGATAAAGAGGTCCGCGAGTCGTGATGGGAGTCTGAACATTTGGGTATTCGAGGCTGTCTTAGGTTACGTGTCTGGTTATGCAAGTAAGGAAAGAAGGAAGGATCAGAGCTGCCTAAACCTCCTACTTACTTACTTAAGGATGAAGAGGCCCGTGAATAGCAATGAGTTTGAGCCTTTGGGTGTTCCAGACTGTCTTGAGGCTATTATGTGTTTGGTTATGGAAGGAAGGAAGGAAGGAAGGATTAAGAAGAATTAGGTTATGTTGTTTACCAGAAAAAGGAATAAGGAGTAGCAAACACTGGTAGCTGCCTAAACCTAGAGATCAAATTAACTAACTAATGGGGACCATACTCCCGGGGGTTCGTCGTTTCACTCACCCGCCGCCTCCACTCCCAGAGGTCTTCCCGATCAAGCTCCCACGCAACTGCCCTATCCGTCGCAAGTCCTTCCAGGTAGGATCGGCGGGCAGGGCGTCCCCTTGGCCTCCTCTACTCAGGGTTGTCGCGTACAAAAACAACCCTGTGAGCAGGATCGACGTCTGGGAGGCGCGCCACGTGCCCATATAGCCGGAGCAGGCGTTCACGGACTAGGCTGGCAACAGGCCTCGATTCAGTTCCATGGAGCAGTCACTGGTTTTACACGAAGACATTACAGCGATACCCCACGACCCTGCGGAGGCACTTTGTACCAAAGGCATCGACACCCCGTGGGAAAACAGATCTTGGGATTGTCTTGGGCATCTTTAAATAATTTACACTATATTTTCAGGTATCAAAGTACTTAGAGTGTGTATTATGTGGCTTTCTCGTCTTTCAAAGGTTAGAAAGCGCAGTCTGAAAGTAATCGGCAGTATTTTGTATCACTTTTATCTCCTAGGCAATAAATTAAGTAGCATTCCTTGGCCGGGATGGACAAAAGTGTGCATTCTTTTGCCTCATGCCAGAAAGAGAGTCGATTCTTCGTCCGTCACTCTTGTCTGTTGGTTCATAAATGTGAGTGGCAGCCCATTTTGCCTTTTTTTTAGCTCTTTTCAATCTTCAGTCGGAAAGAACAAAAAAGGTATGTTCTTTGCCTCCCCCAAGGAAAAAATGCGTGTTCTTTGCCTCCCTGCAGAAAAATAAAGATCGCTTTTTTTGTCCTGAAATCCGGCAGTGTGCGCCGCCAATAAGGTGCCTCGACCCTTGCCGGGACACTTTTTCAAACGTCGCCTCCTCACACCGCTCTTTTTCTTCCCCCTTTCCTTTCCTTTTTTTACATTTCGTTTCTTTCTTTTCCCCTCTCTCTTTTCTCTCTCTCTCTCTCTCTCTCTCTCTCTCTCTCTCTCTCTCTCTCTCTCTCTCTCTCTCTCTCTCTCTCTCTCTCTCTCTCTCTCTCTCTCTCTCTCTCTCTCTCTCTCTCTCTCTCTCTCTCTCTCTCTCTCTCTCTCTCTCTCTCTCTCTCTCTCTCTCTCTCTCTCTCTCTCTCTCTCTCTCTCTCTCTCTCTCTCTCTCTCTCTCTCTCTATCTCTCTCTCTCTCTCTCTCTCTCTCTCTCTCTCTCTCTCTCTCTCTCTCTCTCTCTCTCTCTCTCTCTCTCTCTCTCTCTCTCTCTCTCTCTCTCTCTCTCTCTCTCTCTCTCTCATGTCGTACCACTGAGCTCCTCTCAACAAGGAGTCCTTAGGTTACAGGCAGTGTCTAATGCATTTCGTGAGCTTGAGCACACACACACACACACACACACACACACACACACACACACACACACACACACACACACACACACACACACACACACACACAGGCGCGCGCACACACACACAGAGCGAGAGCGCGAGAGAGAGAGATCTGGCCTGGGATCATCATCGGGCATCACCGGATATTGCTGGGAATTAAAAGACGACCCGAGATCATTAAGACAACCTCAACTGCAGACCTGTCTAAACATGTTTACAAAAAATGTTTAATTATTGTTTTAATGTTTTTTTTAATATATATATATATATATATATATATATATATATATATATATATATATATATATATATATATATATATATATATATATATATATATATATATATATATATATATATATATATATATATATATATATATATATATATATATATATATATATATATATATATATATATATATATATATATATATATATATATATATATATATATATATATATATATATATATATATATATATATATATATATATATATATATATATATATATATATATATATATATATATATATATATATATATATATATATATATATATATATATATATTGAAGGCTCTGGTATCTTTTGTGAGCTACCTCTATCATCATTGACAGCACGAGAACAAGCGTGATTAAACCAAGGCTTTTTAGCGTGAGGAATAGAGAAAGAACGAGGAATGTATGCTTCCATTCCAGAGACAATCACCTCTGTGATGTGCTGAGCACACACAGAGGGGTCTCTATCCTGGAAGCAATAATCATTCCACGGAAATCGGAAAAGTACATCCTCAGGTCGTCCCACCGAGCTGCTTGGCAAATGCCAGAAGCATCGCTCTCTTCGGTGGGTCCAGAGGATGTACAGGAGCGATAGGACAGGATGCAGAAATAAGATTGTGATCGGAGGAGCCCAAATTGAGAGAACAGTTTGACAGAATATAAGAAGGGTTTGAGGTAAGGAAGAGGTCTAGAATGTTGGGCCGATCTCCAAGACGGTCAGGAATACGTGTAGGGTGCTGGACCAACTGCTCTAGGTCGTTGAGGATAGCAAAGTTGTAGGCTTGTTCACCAGGATGGTCAGTGAAAGAGGATGAAAGCCAAAGCTGGTAGTGGACATTGAAATCTCCTAGGATGGAGATTTCAGCGAAGGAGAGTGGGTCAAGATGTGCTCACTTTAGAATTCAAATAGTCAAAGAATTTTATATAGTTGGTAGAGTTAGGTGAGAGAGAAAACAGCACAGATGTATTTAGTAATAGAATGACAGTGAAGTCTTAACCAGATGGTGGAAAATTCAGAAGAGTCAAAAGTACCGTGGCACGAGCAAGTGATGTCGTTGCGCACGTAGCGCGCAACATCCAGCTTTGGATTGAAATTTAGGATAGAGATAGTAGGAGGAACAGAGCAGAGATTGCATCAGTAGCCCTCAGAAACCTGTGTTTCGGTAAGGAAGAAGGTGAGTTTAGAGGAGGAGAGATGATGTTCCACAGAATGAAAATTTGAGCGAAGACCGCGAATGTTGCAGAAATTGAGAAGAAAGAGGTTCTGATGAGTTATCAAGACACCTCTCTGAGTCGGCAGCCAGAAGGGGAGTCCTCCTGGGGAATTTGTAGGTCCCCAGGCGGGGACTCCGAGGCATTGCTTAATTGAGCCATTTTAAATTTTGAGTTTTGGAAAAAGGTGTATATGTTATGTGAATGTAGTGTGGTGTGGATAAAGAGAGGATCTGTCTTTAGAGAGCATGCTGAACTACTCTCCGGTGTTGACAATAGGGAAACAGTTAGTGAGGACATGGAAGGGTCTCTTGGAGGGCTTCACTCCTCTCTCACCTCCCACTCACCTCACCATATATACCTTCACTGAGGATCTGGTCCCTATCTCTCTCTCTGCTCTCTCTCTCTTTATGTCTCTCTCAGTCTCTCTCTCTCTCTCTCTCTCTCTCTCTCTCTCTCTCTCTCTCTCTCTCTCAGATCTGAAGAAACAGTCGGCGTAGATTTTTCCAACATAACAAAAAATCATAGATGTAAATTTGTGTGTGTTTGTGTGTGTGTGTGTTCACAGGTGTCCTGAGTCACAATGTCAATCTGAGTGTGTGATAAATTTTCTGTGTTGGAATTCTCAAGCGACCAACACTGTAAGCCCAAAGCGAAGAAAGTGCTATTAGTCACGGCAAGGAATTGGGTAGGCGGTGGCTGAACTGGTAGCGTACTGGGCTCACATTCACCGCGTGATGGACGACGCGGATTTGAATCCCCACGCTACCACTCGGATTTTTCAGTCACCACCGAGTGGCTTAAAACTACCCACATGCTGTCCTGAAGACCACCCATCAACCCGGACTCTAGAGGAAGCCGTCCAAGCGAATCAAGAACGAGTTCAGGGGCAGGCATGAGCCAATGCAAGATGGCGCCACTATAAACACTCGCCTGCGCCACAGAACGGGCTGGGCCGACCATCAGGCCCCACTCTGGAAGAAGCCTTTGGCCGACCATCAGACCCCACCAGGAAGATTCCCTACCGGCGGAGCGAGCGGACGTAGCAACGACGTAAAAAAAAAAAAAAAAAAGGCCTGCTCGTGGCATTGACCGGCCACTAAAATAAATAATACCAGAAGGTCGGGTCGCGAGCCGAGCAGTAGTAACGATTGAAACTTTGCTTGCGTGAACCTGATGTAGCCATTGAGGCTCCATCTGTCCCGTAGCGCATTGGGAAGGGCGAATCTTGGCTATTCTTACTGGAAATCTCACTTACTTAAGGATGAAGAGGCGCGTGAATTCTTAATGAGCTTGGACCGTTGGGTATTCGAGGCTGTTACGGCCTGGGAAGGAAGGAAAAAGACGGTTCAAGAAGTAGGAGAGCCTCAAAATCTCTCTTACTTAAGGATAAAGAGGTCCAAGTGAGTCGTGATGAGTCTGAACATTTGGGTATTCGAGGCTGTCTTAGGTTACGTGTCTGGTTATGCAAGTAAGGAAAGAAGGAAGGATCAGAGCTGCCTCAAACCTCCTACTTACTTACCCAGGATAGAAGAGGCCCGTGAATAGCAATGAGTTTGAGCCTTTGGGTGTTCCAGACTGTCTTGAGGCTATTATGTGTTTGGTTGGAAGGAAGGAAGGAAGGAAGGATTAAGAGAATTAGGTTATGTTGTTTACCAGAAAAGGAATAAGGAGTAGCAAACACTGGTAGCTGCCTAAACCTAGAGATCAAATTAACTAACTAATGGGGACCATACTCCCGGGGGTTCTGTCAGCCTCACTCACCCGCCGCCTCCCACTCCCAGAGGTCTTCCCTGATCAAGCTCCCACGCAACTGCCCCATCCGTCGCAAGTCCTTCCAGGTAGGATCGGCGGGCAGGGCATCCTTACCTTCCTCTACTCCTATATATATATATATATATATGCTTTACAAACACAATTAATACAGTTAATACATAGGCCTAAGACTACCCACATGCTGTCCTGAAGACCACCCATCAAACCTGGCTCTAGAAGAAACTGTACAGCGCAAGTGAATTCAAGAATGAGCTCCGGGGGGCTGCATGAGCCAGTAATAATGGCACCACTATAAATAATTGCCTGCGCCATGACGGGCTCGGGCCAACCATCAGACCCATATGAATTACTACCAAGTAATAGGCCATATATATATATATATATATATATATATATATATATATATATATATATATATATATATATATATATATATATATATATATATATATATATATATATATATATATATATATATATATATATATATATATATATATATATATATATATATATATATATATATATATATATATATATATATATATATATATATATATATATATATATATATATATATATATACACAAAACCAAAGTTAGTCATGCTGACTAACTTCCTTAGTCAATTCCGTGGGGTCCAAACGGAGTGGCAAGATTAGTCACTATGAGTAACATTGTAATACAAGTTATGACTAACTGACTACTAAAGCTGAGTATGGCCTTAGTCAAAGTACAATGACTAACCGCCTCGTACTGGTCACTGCTTTTACTAACCGCATTAGTAAACTGGACCAGAGGTGTTAGTCAGATAAATGACTAATCACTTAGTCATTTTTATGCAGATGACTAGTCATTAGTAACTTTGATACTAGCAACTAATTAGTGTTGTCTAAGGTCAAGAAAAGAAAGGGGTGAGAAACTCAATATATTAATGTACAAAATTAAATAATACATTCATGTCATTGCATTACAAAATTGGAAAAAAAATATAACACTGACATTTCATTACCTATAGCATGAAGTTAATGTTTCTCATTTAAACATTTAACAATATAAATCTGGTGGCATCACATGTAATATGAAAAGGAACAAACAAGCAAAAAACTATCCCTTTAATTTCAAAGGTGGAGGAAAAGTTAATTTTTAGTGTAAAATAATTCTAAGCAAAATATGCTCAAAATGTTAATTCAATAATTTGTGTGTACTTGAAATAATACTTGTAAACCTCCCTCCATCAAAACTCCAACGCTAGATAAAGCTGAGATGTAAAAAAAACTCTGTTTACTAGCACTTCATCCTAGCCTGAGAAAAAAGAAAAACAGTACAAAAAATAACCTGTTTCTAGAAGTCATTAACTAAAACTACACTTCTGAGTATCAATCACTAAAAGTGAGGAAGAAAATACGCACCTTTGTAAGATATGTAAATAAAGCTTTCTTCCCATTCATATGCTCAAAAAAACTGAAAAATTCTAAGAGTAAAGTGAGGAACATATATTAAATGCTATAATCAATGAAACACACTGTAAAGAAAACTTAATCCATCCACTGACATTCATTATATCACAGCACTTAAAGCAATTGCGGACAATAATCAGTGCATAAATAGTCATTTACCCTCATTTGGAAATGGTATCATATTCATATCTCACTATTGATCCTTTAAAGCAGCGGTTCTCAATTTTTATACAAATTTTGTGCTCGCAGCTCGCAGCTCTGAGCGATGGCTATCAAAATTGAACGAAAATGTACCTGGGGGGTGGATGAATGTCCTCAGATTCTGGGTAAGTTTCAAACAAAGAGCAGGCACCTCCGATGAAGCGTACAGCATATTTTAGTTTTATAACAATGGCAGTTAATGATATTGTTACGCCACCCCCCCTACCACACACCGTACACGGGCAGGCAGGTGGCGTGATCCTCAGAACAACCACACAAGCACCAGTCACTCACAGCGGCCCACTCCGAACACCGAGGGGAGGAGGGAACGAGGCAGGGCACAAAAGGATACACGTTCAACACTAAGTTCTAGTTTAATGACAGGTTCCTCACACAGTACAGCAACTTTCAAGGGCACAGAACAGTTAGTTAATCAGGCACAGTACAGGGGCACGGCAGACACGCACACCGGATGCACACAGCTCGCGAGCGGAGCACACAGCTGAACACTCTCTAAGCCCAGACACGCCACCCTCAACTACTCCTCAGCGCCTCTCCACTCTGCCGACTAAGCACTTCCTGGCGTTCCTGCCCGGCGGCCGGAGGCCCCGGGCTCCCCTCTGTCTCTCTTGTCCCAACAAGTAGAGTTGCACCATGCTGAGCTAACATTGCATCATGCTACAATTTCATCACATTACACATACAATCATTCACATACAGCACATTCGTAACACTATCTCCCCCTTCAGAAGGCAGTCGACCCGGCTGCCCCAACATTCAACAAACAAAACATGAAATTAATCAAACTAATCAGTCCCCTGGGACATCACTAAAGTCTCTTAACCATCCCGGCCGACGCCTCTCTCGCCGAGGGCGCCGCTGGGATGCGGGCGGCGGCAGGCAGGCGGTGGCACCCAGAGCCGCGTCGTCGGCCCCAAGTACTTGCTCAGGGTCGTCACTGACATCTGCCGCTTCGCCCGCACCGCCCATGTTCTCGTTCGCCCCGTGGTCAACCTCTGACACGTCCTCGTCGCTGCTGCTGGGGCCTACGTCCTCTCCTTCCTCACCGTGGCCCCAGGAGTAGCGCCCTGGACCGTGGTAACGCCACAGCCGGTCCACGTGGACAACAGACGGGCGCTTTCGTCCCCGTCGAATCCGGTAGGTGACGTCAGAGAGGGCTGCCCCCACCGTGTACGGCCCCTCCCAGGGGCTCTGTTGCTTCGGCGAGAGCCCTCGTTTACGGCGGGGGTTATGCAGCCACACACTGTCACCCACAGAGTACCTCACGTCCCTCATGCGCCTGTCGTATGTCTCCTTCATGGCCTGGCCTGCCACCATGAGCTTGCCCCGTACGCGTCGGTGCACCTCAGCCAGGCTTTCCTGCAGTGCCGTTGCGAAGCCAGAGGTGACGGTGGGCAAGCTCACGTCGGGGGGCCGCCCCGTGGCCAAATCCACCAGTAGCCTGAGCTCCCGGCCGAACACTGAACACAGAAAAATACATGCAATATACATAAATCAGTCTGTCCTCCACCACGTCCTCCACAGTCTCTTCTCGCGCCCCCAAGGGGCTCCGCCTGTCAGCCACGCCGTCGAACAGCCGCCAGTCCTCAGTGGGCTCTTCCACGCCATCCACTCCACGTGACGCTCGGGACAGTCGACACCGGCTTCTGGCCTCCACCCTCGGGGCAAGGTGCCCTCGCCCAGCCGTGACTACCTCCCCACGCAGCCATGCTCGAAAACCTCCTGGAAGCAAAGGGCACCATTCCGGTCACCCTCTCCAGCTCCCGTCCGAGGCCACCACGAGCCTTACTGGCCTGCGTCAGGTAGTCGAGGCCCAGCAAGCACGGCTCGTCTCGATCGGCGACGTCCATCGGCCGGCGCTCCACAGCGCTGCCTACGCCGATACGAGCCTCCACTGGCCCCTCCAGCAGCACACACTACCCCGGGTCAGGCCGCGCCGAGCACTCCTCAGCCCCCGGTGTCCACTGTCACGCGTCGTGGCTACAACCGCTAAGCCTCCCACTGGCAACACGCTGGTCGGGCGGCGGCAGCTTACTCAAGGCGGGGCCCGAGGGCGGGAGACGGCTGGAAGTCGGCTCCCTTCTCCAGCCCGTCCGCGCTTCCCGCCCGTGCCGCGTCCCTGGACCTGGGACAGGTACTCAAGCGGTGGCCTGACTGGCCACAGTCCTTACAGCGCGGCTGGAGGGCGTCGGGGCTCAGCCGGTCGAGGGAACGCGTCCTTCGCTCCCCCAGGCACCGACTGCACCTATGCCCCCTCTTGCCACAGCCCCCGCACGAGCCACGGAGGCCCTCCGGGCTCGCCTTCATCGACGCTGACTTCATCTTCACCTTCGCCATCCGGCCCCGGAGGTCATGGCAGGGCGGGGCGGCCGCCGCTAGGCCGCTGATTGTCGTCAATGCCCCGAACTCCAAGGCCCTCGTCAGCGCGTCGTCGGTCCACGGCAGGGGGTGAGAGTCCTCGCCAGTCTCGTCCCTCAGCACCCGGCAGTCTGCACAGAAGTGCTGCGTGCCGTTCTTCTTCATATCCAGAACGACTGTTGAGGGCCACGGACTGTCTGTCCGCTCCATCACCCCCTGCGCCGCCAGCTCGTTGACGGCGCGCTGCAGTTCCTCCCGCCTGGCCGGCACGACACGTCGGGCGGGCTCCTGGTGGTGCACCATTTCCGTGCTGATGTTGTGCTTCACCAACCCCGTGCAGCCCAGCAGGTCCACTCCACCGCTGAACACGTCCGCGCACTGAGCCAGGGTGTGGCGCACCCTCGTCTGCGCCTCCGTCAGGTGAGCGGCGCTCCGGTGCGCCGAATCCTCCAGGAAGTCGGGCAGCGGCCTCACAGCGGCCGACTCCGCGCTCCCCGACGCTTCCTCTTGTTGTTCCACCTCTTCACAGGTGCCCAGCTTGGCACCAGCGGGTACTTTCCGAGCCTCGTCGGAGGAGTTAGCCACCAGCACCGTGACTGACTCCTCCCCCGCTCCTTCGAGACTCCGTCCGGCTGCCACACCATCAGGCAGCTGCAGGCCCTCCGTGGACTCCACCGTGCCTTCCGCTGGCATCGCATCCGACCGGCAACACAGGACCCTGGCCTCCGTCCCCGGGGCAAGGTGCAGTCGCTCCGCCGCGACTACCTCTGCACAGCCGACCTTCGGGAGCAAAGGCGCCTGTCCGCGCAGCCTCTCCAGCTCCCGTCCAAGGTCGCCACAGGCCTCGTCCTGCGGCAGGTAGTCGAGGACCAGCACGCACGGCTCGTCTCGATCGGCGACGTCCATCGGCCGGCGCTCCACAGCGCTGCCTACGCCGATACGAGCCTCCACTGGGCCCTCAGACTGCACGCAGTGCCCCGTGACGCCACACAGCCTCTGTGGCGCATCCTGGAGTCGCGTAGCGGCCAGCATGTCAGGCCGCCCCAAGGTCCTCTCGGCGCTCCCCACCAAGCGGCCGGGCCCGTCCACTGAGCCCCGTAGCGCTGTCGTCAGCAGCAGCGCCTTCTCATCCTCGCCCCAGCCCTGGGCAGCAGCTGGCATCTTGTACTGGGCCTCCCATGCCAACTTCCCGTCGTGCCCCGCTGGCTTAAGCCTCCCTGAGCACGGTGAGGCCGAGGGGCCGCAGAGAGGAGCGGGCGGACCACGTGGGCTGCAAGCCGGCCGGCATGGCGGAGAGGGAGGCGGTGAGAGAGGCAACGAGGCAGGGTTAATGGGTCCGACTCCAGCACCAGCTGGACCCAAAGGAGCGGCTCCGACGGCTCCCCAGCCTCCTGCAGCCTCCACCGGCTCCGCCACGACGCCACCAGGCTTCAGGGGCCCTTGCCAGGGGCCCCACGCGGAGCCCCGCCAGTCCGCCACCCGTGCACCCGCCGCCAGCACACGTGACCCTTCTTGTTCCTCCCTGCACCACGTTGCCGCCTCTCGCTGCTGCCATGGGAGAGAGAGTGGACTACGTGACCTGCGAGCCGGCTGGCATGGAGGAGAGGGAAGGGGTGAGGGAGGCAACGAGGCGGGGGCTCCCCAACCTCCTGCGGCAGCTACTGGTTCCGCCACGACGCTACCAGGCTCCAGGAGTCCTTGCCAGGGGCCCCAGATAGGCCCCTGCAGGACCGCCGCCCCGGCGCTTCCTGCCAGAACTGAGCCTTATTCCTCCGCGTGCGACGGTGCCACCTCTCGCAGCTGCCTCTCCGCCTCCCTCAGGCCCCGGACCTCGCCTTCCTGGGTCCGCACCTCCTCCAGCCGTTCACTCCTCGCGCTGTCGCAGCCTTGGTCGGTGTACTGCTGGGTTTCCGCCTTCAGCGACGAGAAACAGCTCTGGAGGACCTCGGCAAGATGGCGTGCCCTCTCGTCTGCCCTCTCTTCTGCCCTCTGAGCCTGCTCGCGTGCCCTCTCGTCTGCCCTCTGTTCTGCCCTCTGAGCCTGCTCGCGTGCCCTCTCTTCTGCCCTCTGAGCCTGCTCGCGTGCCCTCTCTTCTGCCCTCTGAGCCTGCTCGCGTGCCCTCTCGTCTGCCCTCTGATCCAAATCCTGCCTCATACTGGCCAGCATGGCAGCGAACAATTCCATCTGGCCCGGCTTCACCTCACCCGGGTCAGCCTCGGCCTTGCCCTTCTCCTCACCCTCACGGCGACCATTGGGGGAGGGGGACGCCATGACGACTCGGCGCGCTTCACTGTTCACTTATCCCACTCCTGACACCAAGTGTTACGCCACCCCCCCTACCACACACCGTACACGGGCAGGCAGGTGGCGTGATCCTCAGAACAACCACACAAGCACCAGTCACTCACAGCGGCCCACTCCGAACACCGAGCGGAGGAGGGAACGAGGCAGGGCACAAAAGGATACACGTTCAACACTAAGTTCTAGTTTAATGACAGGTTCCTCACACAGTACAGCAACTTTCAAGGGCACAGAACAGTTAGTTAATCAGGCACAGTACAGGGGCACGGCAGACACGCACACCGGATGCACACAGCTCGCGAGCGGAGCACACAGCTGAACACTCTCTAAGCCCAGACACGCCACCCTCAACTACTCCTCAGCGCCTCTCCACTCTGCCGACTAAGCACTTCCTGGCGTTCCTGCCCGGCGGCCGGAGGCCCCGGGCTCCCCTCTGTCTCTCTTGTCCCAACAAGTAGAGTTGCACCATGCTGAGCTAACATTGCATCATGCTACAATTTCATCACATTACACATACAATCATTCACATACAGCACATTCGTAACAATATGTTTGAAATTTCAATGACTTAAAATCCGCCATTACATTATTTTTTTTCCTTACACACCCCTAGGGATCAGCTCACGCACCCCCAGGGGTGCGCGCACCACGCTTTGGGAACCGCTGCTTTAAAGCAACACATGGAAGAAAATGTGCATTTCTATAGCATATATTAACTTAACAGGTCTACAAAATGTGCCTAGAACATTAATAGTGAAACCTCATGTATCAGTTGTAATACCATGGAGGAATAAACAAATAAAGAACTTAAAGAATTAAATAAAAAAGTAAAAATTATGTATTATATTATGCTACATGAATGGCACTTCATACATTATTGAGAGAGAGAGAGAGAGAGAGAGAGAGAGAGAGAGAGAGAGAGAGAGAGAGAGAGAGAGAGAGAGAGAGAGAGAGAGAGAGAGAGAGAGAGAGAGAGAGAGAGAGAGAGAGAGAGAGAGATTTCAAATAGTAAACTGTGCATCCATATCCATATCAAATTCATACAATAACAATTAAGTAAGGCTTCATGAATACTAGGAAAACAAGTACAGATATTTCCTTTCCTTTCTAGAAAAGAAAAAGTTATACACACATGTAATTAGTTTCAACCCCACAATGCTAATCTTCCATCAAATATACAGAGTTGAAATTTACAATATAAATAAAAGTGAATATGTACATACATAAGATACTTAGATACAACTAATATTGTTTTTTGCTGGTAATTGACTGGTGTGTGTGTGTGTGTGTGTGTGTGTGTGTGTGTGTGTGTGTGTGTGTGTGTGTGAAGAATAGAAAGTACGGTACATAATAAAGTCAGAAATGGAAAATTGATTCATTCTCATGGGCATATGTAACTCTGTAATCTTACTTGCATTAGGGTTAGTGCATGAGCAATATATGTGAAACTGGACCCTCAAGTGGTGTTACATTGCTTTGCAGGTGATCAGACCCCTTTCTGCAAATGGAAAAAAAATGCTTCTTATTAGTTATTGACATAGTCTTACATATTTCTTATATTGCACTAACAGTTCTGTTTTCCTCATAATGTCCTGTCTTGAAAAATCAATTACCTTGTTTCATCTAACAAAATTCAGCCTGCAAGTATGAGGAAGACATGAGAATAAAGCAATCCCTGCTTCCATCATCTTTATCAATCTCTTCAAAGACCATGAAACTATTTTTTCCACCAACGTATCACCTATCACCTATTTTGACGGAATTAGGTTTTGAAAAAAAATGGAAAGGAAAAGTGGGTGATTGAAAAGAAACGTTAAGAAAAAAATGAAATATTGAAGATAGAAAAGTTACAGGAAAAAAAAAAGATGAGTATAAACATGAAATGGCAAAGGCCTTAAATGGGAAGTGTAAAAGATAGTAGATATTGAAAAAGGTTTTGGAACATTAAAAGAAGCTGTGTTAATTACAACAAAATAAGTGTTAGTGATGAAAGTGGTGAGGGATGGAAAAAAAAAGGAAATTCATGGTAGACAGAAGAGATAAGGAGGAAAGTAAAAGAGAAAAGAGGACTTTTTAAGAAAACTCAAGAAAGAATTATGGCTGAGCAAGTAAAAGGGGAAAGGAAAAAGAAATATAAAGAATGCAAGATGAAATTAAGACAAGCAATAAAAGAAAGTAAGAAGAGAGTAGCTGAAGACTTTGGAAAAAGACTAAGTGAAAAATATATAAGGCACAAAATCATATTGGAAAGAAGTAAAAAACGAAAGAAATGCAGAAAATATATCCCCAAGTAAAATAAATTAAGTTATGGATGAGAATGGAATGACGTTAAAAGACGGGGAAGCTGTGAAGGAGAGATGGAGAGAATATTTAAAAAAAACTTAACGAATTTTGAGGATGGACATCCAGCAGCTGTAACAGCAGCAGTTTTGAGTAGAGGTAGGAGTATATAAAGAAGTATAACATATGAAGCAGTAAATCAAGCAATAAAAAGATTAAAAATGGAAAGGCAGCAGGAATTGATGGAATCACAGCAGAAATGTTGAAGTGTGAAGGAGAGGTAGTTACTGAATGGATGGTCAAGTTCTGTGAAGTGGCATGGGGGGGGGGGGTTGCCAGCAGACTGAACAAAATCCATCATTGTCCCAGTTTACAAGAGGAAGGGCAGGAGAGGGAGTGGGAGCTATAGAGGTATAAGTCTCCTAAGTATACCCGGAAAGGTATAGAGAGGGTGAAAAGGCTTACAGAAAAGAAAATCTGTGAAGAACAAGGAGGCTTCAGGAAGGGAAGGGGATGTGTGGATCAGATATTTTCCTTCAGGATGATAGTAGAAAAAAATAATAGCAAAAAGAAAGAAACCATACGCTGCCTTCATGGATTAGGAAAAAGCTTACGACGAGTCGATTGGATTGCATTGTGGGATGTTTTAAAGATTTATGGTGTGGAAGGAAAACTGCTTAGTGCAATAAAGTGTTTTTATGAGAATGCATGTGTCAAAATTAGTGGAGAAACAAGTGAACATTTTGATATAAAAGTGGGCTTAAGATAAGGGTGTGTCATGTCACCATGGTTATTCAATATTTATATGGATGGTGTTATTAGAGAAATGAAGGGCATAGCTCAAAGTTGGGGAGTTGGAGTTAAAATGTACGCTGAGGGAAGGAAGTGGGTGCTGAATTCAATCTTATTTGCTTATGACATAGTGCTCATAGCAGAAAATGAAAGTGACTTACAAAATTTGGTTAGTGTTTTTGATAGGGCATGTAAAAGGAGAAAGCTGAAAGTAAATGTCAACAAAAGTAAAGTGATGGTTTGTGAGCAAAGTAGGAGTGAGGTTGTAGATTTTGTATGCCCATATAGAGTGGGAACTGTATATGAAAAAAATGCTAAATAATTTTGAATGGTGAAGAAATGGAGCAGGTCAATGAGTTTAAGTATCTTGATCAGTTATGTGCAAGCATGGTGATATGGAGGGAGAGACAAGAGAAAGGGCATTGCAAGGAAGAAGGGTGGTAGGGTCTTTGGGACGTATCATGAATGGCAGAAGTGTGAGCATGGAGGTAAAGAGTTATGTAAGAAATAAAATAATAGTACCAACCCTCACATATGCAAGTGAAACATGGGCCTGGAATGAAAGTCAGAGGTCTAGAGTGCAGGCAGTGGAAATGAGTTATTTGAGGAGTGCATGTGGTGTGAGTAGAATGGATGGAATAAGTAATGGAAGTGTGTATGAACGTTTTGGAATGTGTCACAGGGGTGAAGGGAAGAGGTGTTGAGTGGTGGAAGAAGTGAAGTGACACTTTAAAATAGTTTGGTCACATGGAGCAAATGGAGGAGAGTGAGATGACCAGGATGGTGTATGTGAGTGAGATGGAGGGAGGGAATGTTAGAGGACGACCTCCAATGAAATGGAGAGAGAGGATGCAGGCGTACGTTAGGGAGAAGGGGGAAAGATCCTTGAGAAACTTTGTGCAGACAAGGAGGGAGTGTCTGGATAGAAAAAGATGGAAACTCTTCTGCCATGGCCATTCCCTGGTAGGAGCTCCTTGGAGCATGCGTCGATGAAATGATGATAAAGATTGACCTTAACCTGTATTTGAAATAATTCGCTGAAGCCTGTGCATATAACACCTGTAAGGGAGGGGTTGGGGGGCAGTGAGATTAGCTTAGGGAGCTGGTTGGAGGTCACGACTCTGGTTTACAACAGTGCAGCCCTACTGTAAAGAAATATTCAATTTTATCTAACTAGTTTTATATAGCATAGCTATCATTTGATGTGAATATGCAGAATGAAACAATTAAGCATTTCCAGTGCATCCCAAATCGTTCTTGCATGAAAGACCTGTGAAATCCAAGCAGAAATGAGCTTTAAAAAAATATTATTTACATTACATGCTGAGTACCTGCTTTGGGTGAATCTTTGTCGCCTTCGGCGAAATTTATCAGAACATTTGGGGGCCAGGCATCTCGGCAGAAAGCGAGCCTCCTTCATTTATTGTCTGTGTGCGATATTGGCATCCATCCAATAGTGTTTTCCTCCACCCACAACTCCTGGCTCTAAAGCCATCACCTTTGAACTGCCTACACTCATGGTAGCGGCATTACCTTTGACCTGTTCATGCTTCTGGTAGTGGCAGTCGTCCACCCAAGGTCTCGGTTCATCTCGCACAACAACCTGCAATCATTTGAGGGTGAAGTATATTATGCTGGGAGCGGAAGCCGGTAACCTCACCGAGACACAAACACCTGGCCTTCCTAGTCTTGGAGGGGTGGGGCTGATACATGCATGGCAGGAACTCAGCAAACAATGTAATGTAAATAGATTTTTTTTAAGAAGCCCACTTTGGCTTGATTTCACAGGTCTTTCATGCAAGAACGATTATGGATGAGGAAATGCTACCTAATAGCATTTATATTTTCTCTCATTTACCAATAAATAAAACAATGAGAATGATCAGCTACATTATTACTAATATTAGTATCACTTATATTGAAGTGTAATTGTTGAAAGTCCCAAAGAAATACAGATAATTTATGATGATTGAAAAAATACTTGGTAATTCTTTACAAGAACTCCGCTACTCCAGTGCCCCCCACCCCCAAAAACAACCTGGGGGAAAGGAGATTGACTGAAATATGGGACTCAAATTTACCACCCCAAATCCCTAAAATAGGGTAAATTTTCTACTCCTAAAAGTGTACTGAACTGCGTATATCTGACAGCTTACACTGTACGTCAAGTATATTTAAACTACTCCAACCTGTCTTTACCTAACCAAAACTTGACCCTCCCTCTGCTAGGTTAGGTTAGAATAGATTACAAGACAATATATTAATGGAACTCCCCTTAAACTTTTAACTAGGGAGTTTTCCCTATCCTAGGGAAATATTTTATGGTAGTTTTGGAGGCCCATTTTTCAGTTAATTTGACTCCGCCTTCACAACCCCAATTCTCCACAGGTTCCTAGGCTTGTCTTGGGGGGTAGGGCGGGGCTGGAATGGCAGAGGGGGAGGCGGACTTCTTGTAAAGAATTACCGAGTAGCTCAAGCTTCGTGGGCCCTGTGACCCAATAGTCGCTGGCTGGCAACTCTGGAATAATACCTCATTAACTGAAGATGGTCACTATAGTAAGAATGGGGAGGGGAAAATGATCAGGTATAGTGATTTCATTTACTTTCCTAAAGTCCACCACAGGTCGAAATGAACCATCCTTTTGGGGGGATAAAAGTGATGAATCCACGGGGAATGTGATTCTTGAATGACTCCTTGAGCAAACATGTCATCCACCACCAGTAAGTGCTCTATGAAGGCACACACAAGGATGAGTACCTGGCTGATGGTCAATACGATGGGCATTTCCCCTGGTACTGATATTGTGTTTGATCACTGGAAATCACTGTCCATACACTGAAAATGTTATAAAAAAAATTGTCGTTTTAGCAAGGGTGGCAAAGAGGCAAAGACACCACACCTAAAACTCACTCAATCTGCTACTGCATGTACTGTTTCTGCCCACAAACTTCACCCATAACTATCCAACATAAATCACTAGAGGAACAACAAAACTTACCAGCAGTGAACCCACGTCTCGTTGTTTTGGGCCGCGGCGATCTAGTCGCTCACTGTTCACATGAGCCTTGGTGTTGTCCTGTGAGGGCTTCACATGCACGTCAGCTGCCCCGTCTTCCTGAGGAAGGCGCAGGTGAGGCGGATGACAGCTTCCTGGCGTGAGGGGTGGACGCCTGCCGCCGCCAGCACCGTGGGCAGGTCAAAGGTGGGCACGTCCAGGGCGCTCGCTGGGAGTGGTGGCGTGGGCAGTGCAGCAGGAGGTGCTCAGTGGTGTCGACGGTCCTGCACCAGCAGGGGCAGTGAGGGTCAGGGGACAGGCGGTGGAGGTGAGCGCCGAGGTGTGTGTGGCCCAGGGCCCAGGCGGAGGAACCTCAAGGCCACGTCTAGGACGCGGAACGGTTTCCTCACCCACGGCTGTGAAAAGGAGTTGGTGCGGTACTGGCCCATGAAGGTGGTGTCGTCCCATGAGGCGTGGCAGGTACGGGAGATGAGGCGTTTGGCCGTGTAGAGTGGCAGGGGAAGCGGCGTTATGTTTACCTCCGGCCATGTTTTCTTTTGAACTCGTTGCTGCTGCGATGGTGGCGCACCCTAGCGGCGACGCGCCGCCGCTGGAGGCGGTCGATTCAAATTGCCTCATTCCGAACCTAATGCGCTATATTATCACATCCTCAGTCAATTTATTTCATAATATGTTACAAACATTCAACGAGGAGTTATTTTCTTTGTAAGGCAAGTGTTATAAACGCTTTTAACCAGTAGCTACAAGGATGTAGGGGTCGAATGAAATGACTAACACATTAGTCACGATCTTTTTGACGAAGGATTTGACTAACTTTGGTTTTGTGTGTATATATATATATATATATATATATATATATATATATATATATATATATATATATATATATATATATATATATATATATATATATATATATATATATATATATATATATATATATATATATATATATATATAGATATATATATATATATATATATATATATATATATATATATATATATATATATATATATATAATATAATATTTTATTTCAAATATCGTACATTTTCTCAATGGAGACTAATTTACAGCGAGTCATCCCTTTGCTAAAAGACAAAAATGTTAATAAAATTCTCCTATGTTGAATATTACAATGTTCGAAGTCTTACAAAAATAAATAGCATATAACACTAAAATAATTATATATTACCCTGAATACCTGAAATTCCATGAACCACATTCAAAGTTTAAAATAGAATGACCGATATTGAAAAAAAAAATTGGGTTTATTTTAAGGAAACAAACCAAAAAAACCTGGTTTAAACCACTTGGTTTAAACCATTGGTTTAAACCAATCCACCCTGGGCGGAAGTCTTCACAATCCGCAGCGGCATAATAAAGATGCAAGTTTTCTTTAACGAAGCGAGATATTAACAAGATAGACTGATGGCCTGACCCCGTAAGAGCCAAAGATGCGAATTTTCCTAAGTGAATCGACATATTAACTCTCTGAAGCCCCTTGAGCAACATTAATAGATGAAGTCAAGATCTAAGATGAAGTCACCGAAGGAGTTCTAGATGCGAATTTTCCTTAGCTAGAGTATAACAAGACAGATGAAGTCACCGTAAGAGTTTCAGGATACGAGTTTTCTTTAATGATGCAAGATAATATCAAGATGGACGGATGAACTGTTCGGCACTAGAGTTTAAGATACGAGAGATTTCCTTAAGAAGCGAAGTATTTATAAGACAGAGGGATGAACTGTTCGTCAAAAGAGTTCAAGATGTGAGTGTTCCATAGTGAAGCGAGGTATTAGCTGCACGAAGACCCTTGAAAAAGATAGAGAGATAGATTGTCACCGTTATGAGTTTAAGATGCGAATTTTTCTTTATGAACTAAGATATTAACTGCACGAAGCCCTTTTAACAAGATAGATAGATGGACTGTCACCCCCAGACTTCATATCCAGACACGTACGAGAAAGCAACACAACATCAGTTACATCATAACTAACTAACGTTGGGAGACGCGAGTTCTGGTGTTTGAGGGATCCCGTAGCCACACGCCTTGTCAGACTACCACCAGGATCATGGAACTAAGCATGGAAAGGCCCAGAACTACGAAGGTCTAATCAAATGCATGGACTCCCATTCTGGCTGCCGACCCGAGAGGTGTCTTGATAACTCCTCGAACCTCTTTCTTCTCACTTTCTGCAACATTCGCGGTCTTCGCTCTAATTTTCATTCTGTGGAACATCATCTCTCCTCCTCTAAACCTCACCTTCTCTTCCTTACCGAAACACAGGTTCTGAGGCTACTGACAGCAATCTCTACTCTGTTCCCTCCTACTATCTCTATCCTAAATTTCAATCCAAAGCTGGATGTTGCGCCTACGTGCGCAACGACATCACTTGCTCTCGTGCCCACATCCTTGACTCTTCTGAATTTTCTACCATCTGGCTAAGACTTCATTGTCATTCTATTAATAAATACATCTTTTTTTTTTTTTTTTTACAGCAAAGGAGACAGCTCAAGGGCACAAAAAAGTAAACATTAATAAAAAAAAAAGCCCGCTACTCGCTGCTCCCAAAAAGAATCCAAAGAGGCGGCCGAAAGATAAGTCAGTTTCGGGAGGAGAGGTGTCCTGATACCCTCCTCTTGAAAGAGTTCAAGTCGTAGGCAGGAGGAAATACAGATGAAGGAAGATTGTTCCAGAGTTTACCAGCGTGAGGGATGAAAGAGTGAAGATGCTGGTTGACTCTTGCATAAGGGGTTTGGACAGTATAGGGATTAGCATGAGTAGAAAGTCGAGTGCAGCGGGGCCGCGGGAGGGGGGGAGGCATGCAGTTAGCAAGTTCAGAAGAGCAGTCAGCGTGGAAATATCGATAGAAGATAGAAAGAGAGGCAATATTGCGGCGGAATTTAAGAGGTAGAAGACTATCAGTATGAGGAGGAGAGCTGATGAGACGAAGAGCCTTTGCCTCCACTCTGTCCAGAAGAGCTGTGTGAGTGGAGCCCCCCCACACATGAGATGCATACTCCATACGAGGGCGGACAAGGCCCCTGTATATGGACAGCAACTGTGCAGGGGAGAAGAACTGGCGGAGACGGTACAGAACGCCCAGCCTCGAGGAAGCTGATTTAGTAAGAGATGAGATATGAAGTTTCCAGTTGAGATTTTGAGTTAAGGATAGACCGAGGATGTTTAGTGTTGAGGAAGGTGATAGCTGGGTGTTGTCAAAGAATAGGGGATAGTTGTTTGGAAGATTGTGTCGAGTGGATAGGTGGAGAAACTGTGTTTTTGAGGCGTTGAAGGACACCAGGTTCTTCTTGCCCCAATCGGAAATAATAGTAAGGTCTGAGGCTAGGCGTTCTGTGCTGTTTATCTCTCACCTAACTCTACCAACTATGTAAAATTCTTTGACTATTTGAAACCTAAAGTGGAGCACATCTTGACCCACTCTCCCCTCACTGAAATCTCCATCCTAGGAGATTTCAATGTTCACCACCAGCTTTGGCTTTCATCCTCTTTTACTGACCATCCTGGTGAACAAGCCTACAACTTTGCTATCCTCAACGACCTAGAGCAGTTGGTCCAGCACCCTACACGTATTCCCGACTGTCTTCGAGACCGGCCCAACATTCTAGACCTCTTCCTTACCTCAAACTCTTCTGCTTATTCTGTCAAATTGTTCTCTCCGTTGGGCTCCTCCGATCACAATCTTATTTCTGCATCCTGCCCTATCGCTCCTGTACACCCTCTGGACCCATCGAAGAGGCGATGCTTCTGGCATTTTGCTTCAGCTCGGTGGGACGACCTGAGGATGTACTTTTCCGATTTCTCGTGGAATGATTATTGCTTCCAGGATAGAAACCCCTCTGTGTGTGCTCAGCGCATCACAGAGGTGATTGTCTCTGGAATGGAGGCATACATTCCTCGTTCTTTCTCTACTCCTCATGCTAAAAAACCTTGGTTTAATCATGCTTGTTCACGTGCTGTCAATGATAGAGAGGCAGCTCGTAAAAGGTACCAGAGCCTTCAAACTAATGCTAGTTATGAACTTTACATTTCTGCCCGAAATCGTGCCAAATCTATTCTCCGACTAACCAAAAATTCTTTCATTAATAGAAAATGCCAAAACCTTGCTTTTTCTAACTCTTCCCGTGACTTCTGGCATCTTGCCAAATACATCTCCTCCAGCTTCACTTCTTCATCTTTCCCTCCACTCCTCAGTCCTGACGGCAACACTGCCGTCTCATCATTCTCTAAGGCTGAACTCTTCTCTCAAACTTTTTCTAAAAACTCCACTCTGGACGATTCTGGGCATATTCCTCCTACTCATCCCCCCTCTGACTCCTTTATGCCAGTTATAAAGATTCTTCAAAATGATGTTTTCTATGCCCTCTCTGGCCTCAATCCTCAGAAGGCTTATGGACCTGATGGAGTGCCTCCTATTGTCCTTAAAAACTGTGCCTCTGTGCTGTCACCCTGCCTGGTCAAACTCTTTCGCCTCTGCCAGTCAACATCTACCTTTCCTTGTTGCTGGAAGTATGCCTTCATACAGCCTGTGCCTAAGAAGGGTGACCGCTCCAATCCCTCAAACTACCGTCCTTTAACTTTACTTTCTTGTCTATCTAAAGCTTTTGAATCAATCCTTAACCGGAAGATTCAAAAACACCTTTCCACTTCTGACCTTCTATCTGATCGCCAGTATGGGTTCCGCAAGGGGCGTTCTACTGGTGATCTCCTAGCCTTCTTAACTGACTCTTGGTCATCCTCTCTTAGCCGTTTCGATGAAACCTTTGCTATTGCACTAGACATATCAAAAGCTTTTGATAGGGTCTGGCACAAATATTTGCTATCCAAACTACCCTCCTACGGTTTCTATCCTTCTCTCTGTACCTTTATCTCCAGTTTCCTTTCTGACCGTTCTCTTTCTGTTGTGGTGGACGGTCACTGTTCTTCCCCTAAATCTATTAACAGTGGTGTCCCACAGGGTTCTGTCCTATCTCCCACTCTTTTTATGTTGTTCATTGATGATCTTCTTTCCAAAACGAACTGTCCTATCCATTCCTACGCCGATGATTCCACTCTGCATTACTTAACTTCTTTTAATAGAAGACACACCCTACAGGAACTTAACGACTCAAGGCTGGAGGCTGCATAACGCCTAGCCTCAGACCTTACTATTATTTCCGATTGGGGCAAGAGGAACCTGATGTCCTTCAATGCCTCAAAAACACAGTTTCTCCACCTATTCACTCGACACAATCTTCCAAACAACTATCCCCTATTCTTTGACAACACCCAACTATCACCTTCCTCAACACTAAACATCCTCGGTCTATCCTTAACTCAAAATCTCAACTGGAAACTTCATATCTCATCTCTTACTAAATCAGCTTCCTCGAGGCTGGGCGTTCTGTGCCGTCTCCGCCAGTTCTTCTCCCCTGCACAGTTGCTGTCCATATACAGGGGCCTTGTCCGCCCTCGTATGGAGTATGCATCTCATGTGTGGGGGGGCTCCACTCACACAGCTCTTCTGGACAGAATGGAGGCTAAGGCTCTTCGTCTCATCAGCTCTCCTCCTCATACTGATAGTCTTCTACCTCTTAAATTCCGCCGCAATGTTGCCTCTCTCTC
Organism: Eriocheir sinensis; assembly: GCF_024679095.1. NCBI lineage: Eukaryota > Metazoa > Arthropoda > Malacostraca > Decapoda > Varunidae > Eriocheir > Eriocheir sinensis. Next base: position 669,689 of record NW_026110717.1, read on the forward strand.
TATCTTCTATCGATATTTCCACGCTGACTGCTCTTCTGAACTTGGTAACTGCATGCCTCCCCCCCTCCCGCGGCCCCGCTGCACTCAACTTTCTACTCATGCTCATCCCTATACTGTCCAAACCCCTTATGCAAGAGTTAACCAGCATCTTCAGTCTATCATCCCTCACGCTGGTAAACTCTGGAACAATCTTCCTTCATCTGTATTTCCTCCTGCCTACGACTTGAACTCTTTCATGAGGAGGGTATCAGGACATCTCTCCTTTCGTATTTGACCTTGCTTTCGGCCACCTCTTTTGTTTCTTTTTTAGGAGCAGCGAGTAGCAGGCTTTTTTTATTATTGTTTTCTTTTTTGTGTGTGCCCTTGAGCTGCCTCCCTTGTTGTAAAAAAAAAAAAAAAAGACTACTTGGACGCCGAAATGCTTAAGAATATGGCCTTAAGTCGTCGGCACCCGGCCACTCACTACCTCTCCGTAGATTAACTTTGGCACGCGTTGTTGCAAATGAAAATATACAGCACAGAAGAATTAAATTACAGAAATGATGAGTTTTGCGGAAAAGTAATGGAAACAGTTTGGGGAAGCGGCAGCACGAAAACAGTTTATGATCAAAGTTTGGTGAAAAAAAGCAAAAAACATCCGCCGGTACTTAAAAAAACAAAACAGAAAACACGCATGAACTCTGCACGCTGAAAAATACATAACCTCGGCAAAGGGAATCCCTCAAATTAGTTACTGAACGAACATGAAGGCTCGGTAGCAGGCAATTACTGGCAGTTTTTTTCCTTGTAATTTGTTTTCCTTTGTGAATGTTGATGAGATTGTTTTTAGTCACAGTACCAGGCGTTTATTCTTCATTTGTTTACACTAGCATACGTTTTCTCTTCACTTCAAACGTTTCCCCTCTCAATCACCATCATCATCATCAGCTGGTATCTTTCATTTTGCAAGACTGAGTGGTCAGCGTGCGGGCGTGGTGTCCTGGATGATCCGGGTTCAAGTCCCGCCCGCCGCTACAAGCTGACAATTTTCAATCAGCGCCGAGTGGCTTAAAACTACCCACATGCTGTCCTGAAGACCACCTATCAACCCGGACTCTAGGGGAACTGCCTACAGTGGAGCAAAGATAAGTTCCCGGGGGAAGAATAAGATAAACAAGATGGTGCCACTATAAACAATTGCCTGCACCACGAACGGGCTGGGGCCGACCACCAGGCCCCATCAAGATAACCTACCGGTGCAATAGGCCGAATGTAAATAAAATAATAATAATAGTAATAAATAGATAAATAAATAGAGACTCAAATATTCCCAATTTTTTGTCTTTTGTCTCTAGTTTAGTTTCAATGCAAAGCTTCCGTAAACATCTTCCTGTCATCACACCGTCTGCTCAACGGCCTTCCCTTGCGTGTTTTGACATCAATTGTCTCCCAGTCTATGTCTCAGCGTCTATCTATTGTCCCCTCCCCTACACAACCTATCTTAAAACACCGAACCACAGCAACCACCAGTGAAATGATTTTATGGGAGTGGCAGAGATGACATAAGCTGCTGATGGCATGGTTGCAGTGTGTCTCTAGACTCTAGATAAGGTTAGGTTGTGCGATGGGCAGCGTTTTTCTTCCTATCATCTTCGAACCTCAAACCCGGGCAACTCCTAGACCACTGAAACGTTTAATGGGAGCGGCAAGGATAAGCTGCTGATGTCATGGGTGCAGTGTGTACTAGCGTCACTGTTTGTGCAATCCGGGGCCGCGCAGCAAGACAACAACGAGGCGAGGTCTCGGGGCGGCGGGCGAGCAGGGAAGTGGAGAATGTCACCGTGAGATCATTTTTTTTCTTTCTGCGATTCCTTCACGCTGAATCATCCTCCCACGAACCGCCCCCCTGAAGAATGACTGAGATTGTCACTCTATCACTAACACCGCGCAGGAAAACAACGACACAAAATCTGGTGATGGCGGGCGAGCAGGAAGTGGAGACTGTCAACGTGAAATCGTTTTTTTTTTTGTTGTTGTTGTTGACGTTGTTTCTTGCGAGACTTCCTTCACACTGAATCATTCCACCACGACCCGGCCTCTTGCAAAATGACTGAGACTCCCACTTCACATTTCCATCCTACCTGTTGCAACGCGCCTGAGGGAAGGTTCGTCGAGGCGGGATTCAACCGTCAGCCGAATCTATCATGCATCACGCCCCGACACCCAACGTTACCCACGCCTGGCCGCCACGCCGAGCCGCTGAGGGAACGCACGTATAGCTGAGCCTCGTCTGGGTAATGAGACTTGAACTTATTCGCACGACACCATCCGTCTCGCCTGGTGGATGGCGTGTGGTCATGCACCGCGGCAGGCCTCGGTGACCTTGGGCTTGGGACACCCGAGGATGCATCATGCTGGGAGACGCGGGACTAGACGACTAGGCGGCGTAGCACAACAGTGAGTACCCCTCCACACAGACGGCGCCGCCACTTTTTTTTTTTTTTTTTTTACAGCACAGGAGGCAGCTCAAGGACAGAAAACAGGAAAAAAATAGAAACAGCAACAAAATAAGCCCGCTAGACGCTGCTCCGACAAAAGAAAAAAGAACGAAAGGCCAGAAGAGTGATCAAGATCGAGTGGAAAGGTGTCTTGATACTCTCCTCATGAAAGAGTTCAAGTCGTAGCCAAGGAAGGCTGTTCCAGAGTTTACCAGCGGAAGGGATAAAATAATGAAGATGCTGGTTAACTCTTGCAGAAGGGATGTGGATAGAATAGGGATGAGCAAAAGTAGCAAGTCGTGTACAGCCGGGCCGCGCGTAGTACACAGACATGCATTTAATAGTTATTCCTTCAGCACGTCGGTGATCCGTTCAGTACTCTTAATGGCGAGCTTGTGTGTAAGGTTCTTTATGATGCATTGCGACTGTACGATTAGTTTTGGATGTGATGTTTGCGTTTATTTCGGGGTAAGACAAATATATTCCTGAATTACAATAACTATTTTTTTTCTTCTAATTTGACTTGTGTAATTTTTTTTTTTTTGGGGGGGGTTTACGTCTTGGCCTATTGCGCCGGTAGGCTTCTTTCCGGTGGATCCTAATGGTCGGTCCAAGGCTTCTTCCCGGTGGGTCCTGATGGTCGGCCCAGCCCGTTCTGGCGCAGGCGAGTGTTTATAGTGGCGCCATCTTGCATTGGCTCATGCTGCCCTCCCGGAGCTCATCTTTAATCCTAGAATCTAAAGTCCGGGTTGATAGGTGGTCTTCTGGACAGCATGTGGGTAGTTTTAAGCCGCTCGGCGGAGGCTGAAAAATCCCAGTTTGGTGGCACCGGGCGGGGATTGAACTCGCGTCCTCCGGAACGCGGGGCCGTCTTGCTATCTGCTCAGCCACCGCATACCCAATTTAATGTACCAATGTAATGTACCAGTTGAGTTGTAAATAAACTAATACTCTAACACCACACCTTTCTGCCCGCCTGCCGCCTGCCCTACACGGCCAATCAGCATCACCTGCAATGTCCACAACCCCCGCCGGCAGCCAACACGCCGCCACGCTCCCGCCGCGCCATTAGCCCTTGCATAACCCGCCGCGGCTGTCACTGCAACGTGTCACCGCCGCCGCCACCTGCCACCGACGCCGACTGGTTGCTGTTATAACATCAGCAGGAAATCGTGTTGGCTGTCAGCTGCCCCGACACACACACACACACACACACACACACACACACACACACACACACACAATGTACAAACATCGCCATGATAGAAGATTAAGAAGGGACGAGGAAGAGGACGAGAGAGCACTAAGCAAGAACGGAACACAGACAAGTATCAGATCATTAGAAGCAGCAAAAAAGGACTACAGATCAAGGACGCAGAAGAGGAACACAGGCAAGGAAATGTAGCTAATAGTGTAGGAACGTGGTAATTATCAAGAATCAGGTCTTCCTCTACGCCAGGAACACACACACTCAGATTAAAAAGGAACGAGGAAAAGAAAAACAGAATAAGGACGCAGAAGAAGAACAGTCACTTGGAAATGCAGCTTAGTTAAGAAACGAGGTAATTATCAGGTATCAGATCTTTCTCTACGTTAGCAACACCTGAGGGTTTAATAATAAGTCTGGGGCAGTAGTAGTAACCCGCTTCTCTTGATCGATGCAGCACAAACACACGAGGCAACAAGAACAATCAGTCGTAAGGGAGAGAGAGAGGGAGAGAGAGTATTCGGAACGGTCGTAAAGGAGAGAGGGAAAGAGTATTCAGAACAGTCGTTAGGGAGAGAGGGAAAGAGTATTCAGAACAGTCGTTAGGGACAGAGGGAAAGAGTATTCAGAACAGTCGTTAGGGAGAGAGGGAAAGAGTATTCAGAACAGTCGTTAGGGAGAGAGGGAAAGAGTATTCAGAACAATCGTTAGGGAGAGAGGGAAAGAGTATTCAGAACAATCGTTAGGGAGAGAAGGAAAGAGTATTCAGAACAGTCGTTAGGGAGAGAGGGAAAGAGTATTCAGAACAATCGTTAGGGAGAGAGGGAAAGAGTATTCAGAACAGTCGTTAGGGAGAGAGTGAAAGAGTATTCAGAACAGTCGTTAGGGAGAGAGGGAAAGAGTATTCAGAACAGTCGTTAGGGAGAGAGGGAAAGAGTATTCAGAACAGTCGTTAGGGAGAGAGGGAAAGAGTATTCAGAACAGTCGTTAGGGAGAGAGGGAAAGAGTATTCAGAACAGTCGTTAGGGAGAGAGGGAAAGAGTATTCAGGACAGTCGTTAGGGAGAGAGTATTCAGAAGTTTTAAGGGAGAGAGAGAGAGGGAGAGGGAGTATTCAGAACAGTCGTTAGGGAGACCGGGAAAGAGTATTCAGAACAGTCGCTAGGGAGAGAGTATTCAGAACTTTTAAGGGAGAGAGAGAGAGAGGGAGAGGGAGTATTCAGAACAGTCGTTAGGGAGAGAGAAAGAGTATTCAGAACAGTCGTTAAGGGAGAGAGAGGAAAGAGTATTCAGAACAGTCGTTAGGAGAGAGTATTCAGAACAGTCGTTAGAGAGAGAGAGAGAGAGAGAGTATTCAGAACAGTCGTTAGGGAGAGAGAGGGAGTATTCAGAACAGTCGTTAGGGAGAGAGGGAAAGAGTATTCAGAACAGTCGTTAGGGAGAGAGGGAAAGAGTATTCAGAACAGTCGTTAGGGAGAGAGAGGGAGTATTCAGAACAGTCGTTAGGGAGAGAGAGGGAGTATTCAGAACAGTCGTTAGGGAGAGAGGGAAAGAGTATTCAGAACAGTCGTTAGGGACAGAGGGAAAGAGTATTCAGAACAGTCGTTAGGGAGAGGGAAAGAGTATTCAGAACAGTCGTTAGGGAGAGAGGGAGTATTCAGAACAGTCGTTAGGGACAGAGGGAAAGAGTATTCAGAACAGTCGTTAGGGACAGAGGGAAAGAGTATTCAGAACAGTCGTTAGGGAGAGAGGGAAAGAGTATTCAGAACAGTCGTTAGGGACAGAGGGAAAGAGTATTCAGAACAGTCGTTAGGGAGAGAGGGAAAGAGTATTCAGAACAGTCGTTAGGGAGAGGGAAAGAGTATTCAGAACAGTCGTTAGGGAGAGAGGGAGTATTCAGAACAGTCGTTAGGGAGAGAGAGGGAGTATTCAGAACAGTCGTTAGGGAGAGAGGGAAAGAGTATTCAGAACAGTCGTTAGGGAGAGAGGGAGTATTCATAACAGTCCTGAGGGAGAGAGATTGAGTATTCAGAACAGTCGTTAGGGACAGAGGGAAAGAGTATTCAGAACAGTCGTTAGGGAGAGAGGGAGTATTCAGAACAGTCGTTAGGGACAGAGGGAAAGAGTATTCAGAACAGTCGTTAGGGAGAGAGGGAAAGAGTATTCAGAACAGTCGTTAGGGAGAGAGGGAGTATTCAGAACAGTCGTTAGGGAGAGGGGTAAAGAGTATTCAGAACAGTCGTTAGGGACAGAGGGAAAGAGTATTAAGAAAAGTCGTTAGGGAGAGATGGAAAGAGTATTAAGAACACTCGTTAAGGAGAGAGGGACAGAGTATTCAGAACAGTCGTTAGGGAGAGAGGGAGTATTCAGAACAGTCGTTAGGGACAGAGGGAAAGAGTATTCAGAACAGTCGTTAGGGAGAGAGGGAAAGAGTATTCAGAACAGTCGTTAGGGACAGAGGGAAAGAGTATTCAGAACAGTCGTTAGGGAGAGAGTATTCAGAACAGTCGTTAGAGACAGAGGGAAAGAGTATTCAGAACAGTCGTTAGGGATAGAGGGAAAGAGTATTCAGAACAGTCGTTAGGGACAGAGGGAAAGAGTATTCAGAACAGTCGTTAGGGACAGAAGGAAAGAGTATTCAGAACAGTCGTTAGGGACAGAAGGAAAGAGTATTCAGAACAGTCGTTAGGGACAGAGGGAAAGAGTATTCAGAACAGTCGTTAGGGACAGAGGGAAAGAGTATTCAGAACAGTCGTTAGGGACAGAGGGAAAGAGTATTCAGAACAGTCGTTAGGGACAGAGGGAAAGAGTATTCAGAACAGTCGTTAGGGAGAGAGTATTCAGAACAGTCGTTAGAGACAGAGGGAAAGAGTATTCAGAACAGTCGTTAGAGACAGAGGGAAAGAGTATTCAGAACAGTCGTTAGAGAGAGAGTATTCAGAACAGTCGTTAGAGACAGAGGGAAAGAGTATTCAGAACAGTCGTTAGGGAGAGAGTATTCAGAACAGTCGTTAGGGACAGAGGGAAAGAGTATTCAGAACAGTCGTTAGGGAGAGGGGGAAAGAGTATTCAGAACAGTCGTTAGGGACAGAGGGAAAGAGTATTCAGAACAGTCGTTAGGGAGAGAGGGAGTATTCAGAACAGTCGTTAGGGACAGAGGGAAAGAGTATTCAGAACAGTCGTTAGGGAGAGAGGGAGTATTCAGAACAGTCGTTAGGGACAGAGGGAAAGAGTTTTCAGAAGAGTTGTTAGGGAGAGAGGTAAAGAGTATTCAGAACAGTCGTTAGGGAGAGGGAAAGAGTATTCAGAACAGTCGTTAGGGAGGGAGAGGGAGTATTCAGAACAGTCGTTAGGGACATGGGGAAAGAGTATTCAGAACAGTCGTTAGGGACAGAGGGAAAGATTATTCAGAACAGTCGTTACGGAGAGAGGGAAAGAGTATTCAGAACAGTCGTTAGGGAGAAAGAGTATTCAGAACAGTCGTTAGGGAGAGAGGAAAGAGTATTCAGAACAGTCGTTAGGGAGAGAGGGAAAGAGTATTCAGAACAGTCGTTAGGGAGAGAGGGAAAGAGTATTCAGAACAGTCGTTAGGGAAATAGTATTAAGAACAGTCGTAAGGGAGAGAGGAAGAGTATTCAGAACAGTCGTTAGGAGAGGAAAGAGTATTCAGAACAGTCGTTAGGGACAGAAGGAAAGAGTATTCAGAACAGTCGTTAGGGACAGAGGGAAAGAGTATTCAGAACAGTCGTTAGGGAGAGAGGGAAAGAGTATTCAGAACAGTCGTTAGGGAGAGAGGGAAAGAGTATTCAGAACAGTCGTTAGGGAGAGAGGGAAAGAGTATTCAGAACAGTCGTTAGGGAGAGAGGGAGTATTCAGAACAGTCGTTAGGGACAGAGGGAAAGAGTATTCAGAACAGTCGTTAGGGAGAGAGGGAGTATTCAGAACAGTCGTTAGGGACAGAGGGAAAGAGTATTCAGAACAGTCGTTAGGGACAGAGGGAAAGAGTATTCAGAACAGTCGTTAGGGAGAGAGGGAAAGAGTATTCAGAACAGTCGTTAGGGACAGAGGGAAAGAGTATTCAGAACAGTCGTTAGGGAGAGGGGGAAAGAGTATTCAGAACAGTCGTTAGGGAGAGAGGGAAAGAGTATTCAGAACAGTCGTTAGGGAGAGAGGGAAAGAGTATTCAGAACAGTCGTTAGGGAAAGGGGAAAGAGTATTCAGAACAGTCGTTAGGGACAGAGGGAAAGAGTATTCAGAACAGTCGTTAGGGAGAGAGGGAGTATTCAGAACAGTCGTTAGGGAGAGAGGGAAAGAGTATTCAGAACAGTCGTTAGGGACAGAGGGAAAGAGTATTCAGAACAGTCGTTAGGGAAAGAGAGGGAGTATTCAGAACAGTCGTTAGGGAGAGGAGGAAAGAGTATTCAGAACAGTCGTTAGGGACAGAGGGAAAGAGTATTCAGAACAGTCGTTAGGGACAGAGGGAAAGAGTATTCAGAACAGTCGTTAGGGAGAGAGGGAGTATTCAGAACAGTCGTTAGGGAGAGGGGGAGTATTCAGAACAGTCGTTAGGGACAGAGGGAAAGAGTATTCAGAACAGTCGTTAGGGACAGAGGGAAAGAGTATTCAGAACAGTCGTTAGGGAGAGAGGGAAAGAGTATTCAGAACAGTCGTTAGGGACAGAGGGAAAGAGTATTCAGAACAGTCGTTAGGGACAGAGGGAAAGAGTATTCAGAACAGTCGTTAGGGAGAGAGGGAAAGAGTATTCAGAACAGTCGTTAGGGACAGAGGGAAAGAGTATTCAGAACAGTCGTTAGGGAGAGAGGGAAAGAGTATTCAGAACAGTCGTTAGGGAGAGAGTATTCAGAACAGTCGTTAGGGAAAGAGTATTCAGAACAGTCGTTAGGGAGAGAGGGAAAGAGTATTCAGAACAGTCGTTAGGGAGAGAGGGAAAGAGTATTCAGAACAGTCGTTAGGGACAGAGGGAAAGAGTATTCAGAACAGTCGTTAGGGAGAGAGGGAAAGAGTATTCAGAACAGTCGTTAGGGAGAGAGGGAAAGAGTATTCAGAACAGTCGTTAGGGAGAGAGGGAAAGAGTATTCAGAACAGTCGTTAGGGAGAGAGGGAAAGAGTATTCAGAACAGTCGTTAGGGACAGAGGGAAAGAGTATTCAGAACAGTCGTTAGGGAAAGAGAGGGAGTATTCAGAACAGTCGTTAGGGAGAGAGAGGGAGTATTCAGAACAGTCGTTAGGGACAGAGGGAAAGAGTATTCAGAACAGTCGTTAGGGACAGAGGGAAAGAGTATTCAGAACAGTCGTTAGGGAGAGAGGGAAAGAGTATTCAGTACAGTCGTTAGGGACAGAGGGAAAGAGTATTCAGAACAGTCGTTAGGGAGAGAGGGAAAGAGTATTCAGAACAGTCGTTAGGGAGAGAGTATTCAGAACAGTCGTTAGAGACAGAGGGAAAGAGTATTCAGAACAGTCGTTAGGGAGAGGGGGAAAGAGTATTCAGAACAGTCGTTAGGGACAGAGGGAAAGAGTATTCAGAACAGTCGTTAGGGAGAGAGGGAGTATTCAGAACAGTCGTTAGGGACAGAGGGAAAGAGTATTCAGAACAGTCGTTAGGGAGAGAGTATTCAGAACAGTCGTTAGGGACAGAGGGAAAGAGTATTCAGAACAGTCGTTAGGGAGAGAGGGAAAGAGTATTCAGAACAGTCGTTAGGGACAGAGGGAAAGAGTATTCAGAACAGTCGTTAGGGACAGAGGGAAAGAGTATTCAGAACAGTCGTTAGGGACTGAGGGAAAGAGTATTCAGAACAGTCGTTAGGGACAGAGGGAAAGAGTATTCAGAACAGTCGTTAGGGAGAGAGGGAAAGAGTATTCAGAACAGTCGTTAGGGAGAGAGGGAGTATTCAGAACAGTCGTTAGGGAAAGAGTATTCAGAACAGTCGTTAGGGAGAGAGGGAAAGAGTATTCAGAACAGTCGTTAGGGAGAGGGAAAGAGTATTCAGAACAGTCGTTAGGGAGAGAGGGAAAGAGTATTCAGAACAGTCGTTAGGGAGAGTGGGAAAGAGTATTCAGAACAGTCGTTAGGGAGAGAGGGAAAGAGTATTCAGAACAGTCGTTAGGGAGAGAGGGAAAGAGTATTCAGAACAATCGTTAGGGAGAGAAGGAAAGAGTATTCAGAACAGTCGTTAGGGAGAGAGGGAAAGAGTATTCAGAACAGTCGTTAGGGAGAGAGGGAAAGAGTATTCAGAACAGTCGTTAGGGAGAGAGGGAAAGAGTATTCAGAACAGTCGTTAGGGAGAGAGGGAAAGAGTATTCAGAACAGTCGTTAGGGAGAGAGGGAAAGAGTATTCAGAACAGTCGTTAGGGAGAGGGGGAAAGAGTATTCAGAACAGTCGTTAGGGAGAAGGGGAAAAAGTATTCAGAACAGTCGTTAAGGAGAGAGGGAAAGAGTATTCAGAACAGTCGTTAGGGACAGAGGGAAAGAATATTCAGAACAGTCGTTAGGGAGAGAGAGGGAAAGAGTATTCAGAACAGTCGTTAGGGAGAGAGGGAAAGAGTATTCAGAACAGTCGTTAGGGAGAGGGAAAGAGTATTCAGAACAGTCGTTAGGGAGGGAGAGGGAGTATTCAGAACAGTCGTTAGGGACAGAGGGAAAGAGTATTCAGAACAGTCGTTAGGGAGAGAGGGAAAGAGTATTCAGAACAGTCGTTAGGGAGAGAGGGAAAGAGTATTCAGAACAGTCGTTAGGGAGAGAGGGAAAGAGTATTCAGAACAGTCGTTAGGGAGAGAGGGAAAGAGTATTCAGAACAGTCGTTAGGGACAGAGGGAAAGAGTATTCAGAACAGTCGTTAGGGACAGAGGGAAAGAGTATTCAGAACAGTCGTTAGGGAGAGAGGGAAAGAGTATTCAGAACAGTCGTTAGGGACAGAGGGAAAGAGTATTCAGAACAGTCGTTAGGGACAGAGGGAAAGAGTATTCAGAACAGTCGTTAGGGGAATGAGGGAAAGAGTATTCAGAACAGTCGTTAGGGAGAGAGGGAAAGAGTATTCAGAACAGTCGTTAGGGAGAGAGGGAAAGAGTATTCAGAACAGTCGTTAGGGAGAGAGTATTCAGAAGCCTTCAGGGAGAGAGAGAGAGAGGGAGAGAGTATTCAGAAGCTTTCAGGGAGAGAGAGAGAGGGAGAGGGAGTATTCAGAAGACTTAAGGGAGAGAGAGAGAGGGAGTATTCAGAACAGTCGTAAGGGAGAGTATTCAGAACAGGGAGAGGGAGTATTCAGAACAGTCGTAAGGGAGAGTATTCAAAACAGGGAGAGGGAGTATTCAGAACAGTCGTAAGGAAGAGTATTCAAAACAGGGAGAGGGGGTATTCAGAACAGTCGTTAGGAAGAGTATTCAAAACAGGGAGAAGGAGTATCCAGAACAGTCGTAAGGGAGAGAATTCAGAACAGGGAGAGGGAGTATTCTTTCATTAATAGAAAATGTCAAAACCTTGCTTTCTCTAACTCTTCCCGTGACTTCTGGCATCTAGCCAAAAACATCTCCTCCAACTTCACTTCTTCATCTTTCCCTCCACTCCTCAGTCCTGATGGCAACACTGCCGTCTCATCTATCTCTAAGGCTGAACTCTTCTCTCAAACTATTTCTAAAAACTACACTCAGGACGAGTCAGGGCATATTCCTCCTACTCATCCCCCCTCTGACTCCATTATGCCTGTTATAAAGATTCTTCAAAATGATGTTTTCTATGCCTCTCTGGCCTCAATCCTCAGAAGGCTTATGGACCTGATGGAGTGCCTCCTATTGTCCTTAAAAACTGTGCCTCCGTGCTGTCACCCTGCCTGGTCAAACTCTTTCGCCTCTGCCTGTCAACATCTACCTTTCCTTCTTGCTGGAAGTATGCCTTCATACAGCCTGTGCCTAAGAAGGGTGACCGCTCCAATCCCTCAAACTACCGTCCTATAGCTTTACTTTCTTGTCTATCTAAAGCTTTTGAATCAATCCTTAACCGGAAGATTCAAAAGCACCTTTCCACTTCTGACCTTCTATCTGATCGCCAGTATGGGTTCCGCAAGGGCGTTCTACTGGTGATCTCCTAGCCTTCTTAGCTGACTCTTGGTCATCCTCTCTTAGCCGTTTCGGTGAAACTTTTGCTATTGCGCTGGACATATCAAAAGCTTTTGATAGGGTCTGGCACAAATCTTTGCTTTCTAAACTACCCTCCTACGGTTTCTATCCTTCTCTCTGTACCTTTATCTCCAGTTTCCTTTCTGACCGTTCTATTTCTGCCATGGTAGACGGTCACTGTTCTTCCCCTAAATCTATTAACAGTGGTGTCCCACAGGGTTCTGTCCTATCTCCCACCCTTTTCTGTTGTTCATTGATGATCTTCTTTCCAAAACGAACTGTCCTATCCATTCCTACGCCGATGATTCCACTCTGCATTACTCAACTTCTTTTAATAGAAGACCCACCCTTCAGGAACTTAACGACTCAAGGCTGGAGGCTGCAGAACGCTTAGCCTCAGACCTTACTATTATTTCCGATTGGGGCAAGAAGAACCTGGTGTCCTTCAACGCCTCAAAAACACAGTTTCTCCACCTATCCACTCGACACAATCTTCCAAACAACTATCCCCTATTCTTTGACAACACCCAGCTATCACCTTCCTCAACACTAAACATCCTCGGTCTATCCTTAACTCAAAATCTCAACTGGAAACTTCATATCTCATCTCTTACTAAATCAGCTTCCTCGAGGCTGGGCGTTCTGTACCGTCTCCGCCAGTTCTTCTCCCCTGCACAATTGCTGTCCATATACAGGGCCTTGTCCGCCCTCGTATGGAGTATGCATCTCATGTGTGGGGGCTCCACTCACAGCTCTTCTGGACAGAGTGGAGGCTAAGGCTCTTCGTCTCATCAGCTCTCCTCCTCATACTGATAGTCTTCTACCTCTTAAATTCCGCCGCAATGTTGCCTCTCTTTCTATCTTCTATCGATATTTCCACGCTGACTGCTCTTCTGAACTTGCTAACTGCATGCCTCCCCCCCCGCCCGCGGCCCCGCTGCACACGATTTTCTACTCAAGCTCATCCCTATACTGTCCAACCACTTATGCAAGAGTTAACCAGCATCTTCATTATCTCATCCCTCACGCTGGTAACCTCTGGAACAATCTTCCTTCATCTGTATTTCCTCCTGCCTACGACTTGAACTCTTTCAAGAGGAGGGTATCAGGACACCTCTCCTCCTGTATTTGATCTCCCTTTCGGCCACCTCTTTTGCTTTACTTTAGGAGCAGCGAGTAGCGGTTTTTTTTTTTTTTTTTTATTTTTTTGTTGCCCTTGAGCTGCCTCCTTTGTTGTAAAAAAAAAAAAACAGAACAGTCGTAAGGGAGAGAACTCAGAACAGGGAGAGGGAGTATTCCGAATAGTCGTAAGGGAGAGAGAGGGACAGCATTCAGAGTAAGTCCACCAAAGTGTCAGAGTTGAGCCAAATTCAAAATATTCTTCCATATCAACATTGCCGCAAAAACTAAACATCGGCGCACCCCTGACTCGAAAAGACGCGACTAAGTACATAGCGCTGTGCAAACGTGGGAGAGTTGCTGCCACATTAACAGTGCTGGGCCACGCTGGTGCTCTAATTAAGGCTAAGTATTGGGATGAAGGAAGGAAAAACTAGGCGGGGAGCGGGTCGTAATTTGTCCTATCTACTCGAACACTCCTTGGGTCGTACTGTCAGACGCTTTCGGCTCTAAGAGTAACTATTTCCAAATGCCGAAAAAGAGATCAGTCAGGCTGGTACTTGAATCATCGCTAAGTATCGGGATGAATGAAGGAAAACAAAAAAAGCGAGTCGTAGCTTTTTTTTATTTAAACATGTATACATATATTTACAGAGATGGAAAACTTGAAGTTGTGAGTTGTCCTATCTACTCGAACACTCCTTGGGTCGGTACTGTTAGACGCATTCGGCTCTTACGTCAACACTTTCCAAATGCCGAAAAAGAGATCAGTCAGGCTGGTACTCGAATCATCGCTAAGTATCGGGATGAATGAAGGAAAAAAATAGAAAGAGGGTCGTAACTTCTCCTATCTACTGGAACACTCCTTGGGTCGGTACTGTTTACACGCAAGACCCAGAGAGACACGCCAGTCCTCGTCGACAGACCGACTTGGTGGGCTAAATTTCGATCGCCGATAGAGTCGGTCTGTCGGCTCCCTGCTACGGGCCGCCTTTGGCAAAGGCCCGTGCTCCCTCGTGCAAGAGGGAGCAATCTCCCCCCCGCAAGACCCAGACGCTTTCGGCTCTCACATCAACTATATTCAAGAGCGACAAAGGAGATAAGTCGGGTTCTAATGAGTGTTTTTTTAGGTTCAAGGTACAAAGGAAGGGTCGAACTACCAATAGGGTCTTAAAGCAGCCCCTGGAGATTACCCACACTCTTATGAAAGCCTTGTCAGATATATGTTCTCAGGCACATCATCTATTTCCAAGGGACGAAAAGGTGATCAGTTGGGTTCTCATGAGTGCTTTTTAGGTTCATGGTACAAAAGAAGGGTCGATCTACCACCAGGGTCACAAAACTACCCTTGGTAATTCCTCAACACTCTATGAAGGCCTTATAAAATGTGGGTGTGTAAGCTCCGAAATATTTGAGAATACGGCCTAGTTACATCAAATTGTCTCACGTCATCCTCCTCTCTTTCTCTTCGTCACTAGGCTCATAAAACTACCCATGAGAAAACTAGCACAACCCCTATGAAAGCCTTATCAAATGTGAGTGTGTATTGTGTAGGCCCCGAAATGTTTGAGAATACGGGCCCTTGACCCCTTGGTGCTGCCCTGAGAGCTGGTGCCCCAGTTAAGCAGGGGAGCGTGAGGCAGCATGTGAGACGGTGACTGCCTGACTGGAGCCACCACCAAACCGAAGGGGAGGGGGAGGAGGAGGGGGGAGAGGGAGGGGGTGGCGAGGGAGCGGCCACATCTGCGCCCTGGGCCGAGAAGTGTAAACACTCCTGAGGCACCATGACTGGGAGAGGAGTCGCCCGTTATTCACAAGTTAAGAGGCACACCGCACGTCGTCAAGCCCCGCGACAAGCACAAGGGGCACGTGACGCAGCGCGGAGCAGGTGAACCATGCAGTAAACCCATAATTACAGGTGGAGATCAGAGCAGGAGGAAGCGCAGAGGGCGGGTCGGTGCGCAGGTCGTAGGACAGAGTTCCTAATTACCCTCACGGGGTGGACAGAATAAGGCCGAGAACTCCCCGCGGTCACTTTCCTCCTTGTGTCTGTTGCGCGCATAGGAAGGAGAGTAGAGAGCGAGGGGGTTAATCCCTTATCGGCCTAGGGATTACCCAGCAGGGGTGGATCAAATACAATTGTATTTGTATTTGAATTGTATTTAAATACAATTTTATTGTATTTGTATTTGTATTTGTATTTTGACATCCAGAGAAAAAAGTATTTTGTATTTGTATTTGTGTTTTGGCACCCAGAAAAAAAGTATATTGTATTTGTATTTATATATTGGCATCCAGAAAAAAAAGTATTTTGTATTTGTATTTGTATTTTGGCACCCAGAAAAAAAGTATTTTGTATTTGTATTTATATTTCGAGTCAAAACCATTTGAGGAGGATAAATACTGTTAAGAAGATAGAAAAAGAGGTAATGTTAAGCCGCGTTAAGGCGGAGGAGGAAACAGATTAAGGTTGAAGGCGAAGGAGGAAAGGATTAACGTCAGATCACGGGGAAAGCGGTTAAGGTGCGTCCACACCAGGAATCTTTGTATGACAACAATGAATCCCAGACGTTTCCCAAGTGTTTCGGTAAACCACTGGCATACATTTGAATACCCTCGGGAAATAATGTTTCCTGTCCACACCTCAGGGTTGTTCTCAGGATGTCGGTGTGTGCGGGGATTGCTACAATGGCCTCTGTGTTTTACTTATTATTGCACTCACTGGAGAGCAAGAAGAAGACAAGAAAACGCGTATGGGTGCAGTCGTTTATAGAAAGTTGAGCATTACAGAATGACTTACTTTTGGCGGAGCCGAGAGTTAATGGAGCAGGGTTTAATTAATCAATAATTTTCTTGGAAGGTCAACCACTGATTTTGAAGAACTATTACGAACGGTGGCTCCCAAAATACCACGAATCGACACCAGGCACAGAAAAGCCATTCCAGCTTCCATCAGCCTGCAGCCAAAATCTGACAGGCAGAGATCCTTTTACGAGCCTCATTAACACCTTCGAAATGTCAAAGCTGAGTTTCCATACAAACTTTCCCGGTGTGGGCGGTCCTGAGAAACAGTTAGGAAGTTTCTCATGTTTTCCATGCAGGATGGAAAACATGAGAAACCTTTCCGCGCTCGCGCGCTCGTATATGCGGGTGTGGGTGTCGGTGGGTGTCTGTGGGTGCATATGTATATGTATATATGTGTGTGTGTGTGTGTGTGTGTGTGTGTGTGTGTGTGTGTGTGTGTGTGTAAATATATATATATATATATATATATATATATATATATATATATATATATATATATATATATATATATATATATATATATATAGATAGATATAGATATAGATATAGATATAGATATAGATAGATAGATAGATAGATAGATAGATAGATAGATAGATAGATAGATAGATAGATAGATAGATAGATAGTCTCACACACACACACACACACACACACACACACACACACACACACACACACACACACACTTAGCTAGATATTGAGGTATGTGAATGAATGATACTTATAATCCCAATCCCTTTTCCCCGTGAGTGAGGTGTGGGATATGTCTTTATCCCCGCACACCTGAGGAAGGTCACTCCCAGCGGTCAGGGTGTGTCCCCCTCCCTTCTCTCTCTCTCTCTCTCTCTCTCTCTCTCTCTCTCTCTCTCTCTCTCTCTCTCTCTCTCTCTCTCTCTCTCTCTCTCTCTCTCTCTCTCTCTCTCTCTCTCTCTCTCTCTCTCTCATCCATATATATATAAATGAAATTTGACTGGAATATAAAAATAGTTTATACTTTACTATCAAGACTTGAAAATCACACACACACACACACACACACACACACACACACACACACACACACACACACACACACACACACACACACACACACACACACACACACACACACACACACACACACACACACACACACACACACAGATATACGCTAAAGTGCACTTGCTCATGTCGGTAGGGTACCTGCTGGCGCTTACGAGTCCAACACTTGATCAGTCCGTGGTGAATTACACACATAGATTCTCTCTCAATGTTTCTCAATTCTTTCCTGAATGTATCCAAGTTGATTCTCAACTGCTTCCCGAAAAGCCTGGGAAACGTCTGGGATACATTGTTGAAATACAAAGATTCCTGGTGTGGACGCGCCTTAAGGAGAAGATTAAGGTTGAAGGCGGAGGAGGAAAAAAATTAAAGGTGGGGAGTAAGGAGGAAATTAACTTCAGGTCACATGGAGGAGGAGTAGGAGAGGATTTAGGGAGTTACTGAGGGATGGGTGGCTCGGAAGAAGGATCCACCCGCAGAAATGTGTGACGTCAAGGAAATGGGAGGCATAGGGGATGAGATGTGAGTGAAGACGACGAGAGAGACAGTAAACCGATCTACTGCTTTAACTTGGCATATGCACTACAGTCATCTATCAAAAAGAGGTTGCATCCATTTCTTGAGCGGACTGATGTCATTGCAGCAGCTGTCATGGGCCCCAGGTTTAAGCTGGCATGGATGCCATGTAAGAAAATGCAAAAGGAAGAGGTTTCCAAGATTGTGGACCTAATTATTTCCGAGTCAACTCAGTCGACCTTGAAGAAGAAAACATTTCAAGAGAGTGAGCCTTTCGTCTTTTCGGCTGGCATGAGTGCAACACGACCTCGTCGTTTTGCTTACATGCCTCCAGCTGGGCAAATGATGGCAAGTGCATCAACAAATGACACTACAGTGGTGAAGGCAGAACTTGAAACGTACCTAGAAGAAGGTGTTTTGCCTTTTGATGTCAATCCACTGAGGTACTGGCGTGATGCAAAAAGCTTCAAAAATTTGAAGCACTTTGCCAAGAATATTCTAGGGTGCTGTGCAACAACATGGACGCCCCGGGAAGCATGTCACATCCACGAACATAAAAAAAAAGTCCCCGCAGAGAAATTAAACAGCTGTCGTGATGATAACAGAAAAAGAGCAAAGGGCGGGAGGCGAGGGGGATGAAAGGGATGGAGGGAGATGAAGGGGATGGAGAATGGAAAGGAAAGGGGGCTGATGAAGAAGTTTGAAAGAAATATATGTATAGAGAGCAAGGATGAAAGAAAGGGAGAAATAGAATGAAATAAAGAAGAGAGAAATAGAGGAACAGACGACTAAAGGGAAGTGGCAGCCCAATACAAATGTTAGGAAACTTTAGTGGGCCGTCCTCGTGAGTCAACACGCTCACTGGTGTTCTCCCTCAGCAGGTGTGTGAATGCAATGTACCTGAAAGACGTTAATTGGTGAACCAATTCTTACTATGTAAAATCAATCAATCAGTCAATCAGAGAAAGAAAATATAATTAAAAAGAAAAATTTGAAGTAAGAAAGAAAAGGGAAAGGATGGTGCGCCGGAAGCCGCGGCGAGGATTCCTTATGACGCTTGTGCGCGTCCCCGAGGCCCATCGGTCCTTCATCCAAGAACCGATAAACGCGGTGACCGGCGCCTTCACGGCATTTATGATTAATTTTATAATCCAGTCTGGTAGTTTTAAGAAGCGAGTTCTTGCATCCGCCCTATTCGAATCGGCGGGGCGGTGGAGCGCCAGCGAGCCCAAGGTCTCCCAGGCGAGCATGGCAGGACTGGAGGGCTCCCGGCAGGGCGCATCGGCGTCCATCGGGACCCCGACGGAGGTGCCGGAGATCTTTCGGCTACAACGCCGGGCAGGTGGGGCTCGTTAGCCGTGGTAGGCAATCTGCCTAGGAGAGCAAACTCCGAACAACAAACCCGGGCAGGTGAGGTTCGTTAGCCGTGGTAGGCAATTCACCTAGGAGAGCAAACTCCGAACAACAAACCCGGGCAGGTGAGGTTCGTTAGCCGTGGTAGGCAATTCACCTAGGAGAACAAACTCCGAACAATAAACCCGGGCAGGTTGGGCTCGTGAGCCGTCATAGGTAATACACCTAGGAGAGCAAACTCCGAACAATAAACCCGGGCAGGTTGGGCTCGTGAGCCGTCATAGGTAATACACCTAGGAGAGCAAACTCCGAACAATAAACCCGGGCAGGTTGGGCTCGTGAGCCGTCATAGTCAATACACCTAGGAGAGCAAACTCCGAACAATAAACCCGGGCAGGTGGAGCTCGTTAGCGAAAGCAGTTCATCTAGGAGAGCAAACTCCGATTATAAAACCGGGCAGGTGAAGGTCGTTAGCGTGAGCAGTTCACCTAGGAGAGCAAACTCCGATTACAAACCCGGGCAGGTGGAGGTCGTTAGCGAAAGCAATTCATCTAGGAGAGCAAACTCCGATTACAAACCCGGGCAGGTGGAGGTCGTTAGCGAAAGCAGTTCACCTAGGAGAGCAAACTCCGATTACAAACCCGGGCAGGTGAGGTTCGTTAGCCGTGGTAGGCAATTCACCTAGGAGAGCAAACTCTGAACAATAAACCCGGGCAGGTTGGGCTCGTGAGCCGCCATAGGTAATACACCTAGGAGAGCAAACTCCGAACAATAAACCCGGGCAGGTGGAGCTCGTCAGCCGTGGTAGGCAATCTGCCTAGGAGAGCAAACTCCGAACGATAAACCCGGGCAGGTGGAGCTCGTCAGCCGTGGTAGGCAGTCTGCCTAGGAGAGCAAACTCCGAACAATAAACCGGGGCTTGTGGTGCTCGTTAGATGTCGTAGACAATCCACGTGATGGGAACACCAATGAAAAGGAAAATAAAAAGGAACACCAGAAAAAGGAAAATATAGTAACAAAACATCAAGAAAAGAAAATGAAAAACACAGATCATCCACCTTCAGGCCCTAACATCTCCAAAATTATGGATGAGTCTTTTCTGGGGAGAAAGAGGCTCATCCAGACCAAAGAACATAAAAAATGGATGATATAGAAAGGAACACCAAAAAAATGGGAAAAAGAGAAAAAAACATCGCAAAAGAAAAGTAACAACAATAACAGAACGTCAAGAAAAGTAACATACAAAGAAACATCATCCACCATTCGGCCCCAAACTAACATCACCAAAATTATGGGTGGGTCTTTTCTGGGGAGAAAGAGGCTCACCCAGACCAAAGAACATCAAAGAGGGATGATATAGAAAAGAACACCTAAAAATAGGGGAAAAAAGAGCAAAAAAACATCGCAAAAGAAAAGTAACAGCAATAACAGAACAACATCAAGAAAAGTAACATACAAAGAAACATCATCCACCATTCGGCCCCAAACTAACATCACCAAAATTATGGGTGGGTCTCTTCTGGGAGGAAAGCGGCTCACCCAGACCAATGAACATCAACAAGAGGATGATATGAAATAAAAGAACATCAAAAAAGAAAAACAACAGCAAGAAAACAAAGAAAAAGATAAAGAAAAGAAAAGGAAAAAGAAACAAAAAGAAAAAGAAAAACACCAAAATAAAATAAAACAAAAACAAAAAAATAATCCAAATAAATAAATAAATAAACAAATACAGAATACAGTAAAATTAACGAACTAACTAACTAATTCAAACTGTCTAACTATAAAACTACCTATCTAACTGAGGGTATTATACAAGAGTACTATTGGACTACCTATTAACTAACTAACTATCAAATCATCTAACGATCGAACATGTATTTGTCTGACTCCTTATCTATTTATCTGCATGGCTATCTATCATTATGTTTATCTATCTATCTTTTTTTTTTAGGAAGCAGCTCAAGGGCAAAAGTAGATAAATAAAAAAAAAATCCGCAAATATAAAAATAAGTTCTATCTCTATATATTTTATTTGTTTATCTTATTTGTTCAACTTATTTATTTGTTTACTTATCTACTCCGTCATCAGTCATGGTCAGTTCTACCTACACGTTTTCCTGCCACAATTTTTTTTCATTGTGTAGTCCTTAGTTCCGGTCCGACCTTGAGCTGGAAGGGAAGGACGCGGGCAGGGAGGCAAGAAGAGGGAGGGAGGGAGGGAGGGGGGAGGTAGGACAGAGTAACAGGAAGAATTTGGATTATAATGGTTCCCCCCCCCTCCCCCTCTGCAGCCAAAAAATAAAACGAAGAAAAGCGTCAAGTAAGAAAAAAAAATAATAAATGGTAGCTAACAATGATAAAGAGTCTGCTAAAAAAATGGAAATCGATGAGGAAAAGACTTGGCAATTTTCTTTCTTTTTTTTTTCAACATAGAAGACAGAAAGCTCAAGGGCCAACACAAGAGGATACAAAAAAAAAAAAGATCGCTACGTCGCTGCTCCCCAATCTTTATCCTTTTGATTATCTGTGTCTTGGATGTGGCAAAGTAAGAGACTTTGTATAACTACTGATATTTGTACTTTTCCGGGTATACCCTATTCACGGTGCTCAATAATGATGATAACAGTATAGCAGCAAGTAGTACGCAGTAGCTAGCGAGGCGGCACCTTTTAGCACTTCAGTTTCCGTCACAACCTTACGGCACATTTCTTAAGCTTCGTCGAGCGTTTAAAACTCTTTCTCCGCTCCCTATTGTTACGTACTTTACAGAGAGAGAGAGAGAGAGAGAGAGTGTGTCAGGCTTATGTGTGTGTGTGTGTGTGTGTGTGTGTGTGTGTGTGTGTGTGTGTGTGTGTGTGTGTGTGTGTGTGTGTGTGTGTCCTTGAAAAAAACCTGAACCTTTTTTTTTCAGTCAAGTTCAGCTTTAACACAGAGGCGGCCATTTCGATGACTACGCAGAAGACGTTGAAGAAAAAAAAAAATGAACCAAAACAGAATAACTGACGACCAGTTTCAGTGATCACTTGACTCGGGTCTCCAAGCGCTGCAAAACCTTGGCGGAGAGAGAGAGAGAGAGAGTATATGTGTGTTAACCATTGCACTTAGCCATGACACCAAAGGAAGAAAACTGAAGGTAAAGTTAAAGGCGGGTGCATACGCTATTCTTCTTACGCTATCTTCTCACGTAGTTGACTGCTCTTTCGGCCACCTCTTTGGATTCTTTACAGGAGAAGCGAGTAGCGGGCTTTTTTTTATTGTTGTTTCCTTTTTGTGTGCCCTTGTGCTGTCTCCTTTGCTGTAAAAAAAAAAAATAGCTGTGTGTGGCTGCGGTAGGTACTCATCTCCGCACCGTTGACCCTTTGAGCTTGTGGTAAGCAAGAACCTGTTAGTTACCGGCACCATCTGAGAGGGTGCTTAGTAAGGCCGGCAATTTTTACACTCCTAAGCGGGCAAAACTCGGCCCGGAAACCTTCAGGGCATTAATGATGATAAAATGCAATTATGATGTGAAGTGTAAACTTGTGAAAATAGTATCTTTATATTTTTTGTATAATTTCAGGAGTATTTTTATTTGTATCTTTGAAATCTGGAATAGGAGTATTTGTATTTTTATTTGTATTTTTAGATTCAGGAATAAAAGTATTTGTATTTGTATTTGTATTTTTAGATTCAGGAATAAAAGTATTTGTATTTGTATTTGTATTTTTAGATTCAGGAATAAAAGTATTTGTATTTGTATTTGTATTTTTGGAATCCCGAACAAAAGTATTTGTATTTGTATTTGTATTTTTGGAGTCCCGAACAAAAGTATTTGTATTTGTATTTGACTTATAAAAAATCAGTATTTGATCCAACCCTGCCTGTAACCATTCTCCTTCTTCTTCAGCCTCGCCTTCACTTACTATCTCTCTTACTCTCCTTTCTTGTAACTCTTTTCCTTGTCCCTCCTTCGGCTCATTATTCACTTTCTATCTTATTTTCCCTTTTATCCTTCCACCCTATCCCTCTAACCCTTTTCCTTCTCCCTTCTTCAGCCCCACCTTCACCTTCCTTCCCTCCGTCCGTCAGGTCTCCCGCGGCGTGAGCTATGGGTGAGGTGCCTTGCCCACAAACACACAGGTAATTGCCATTAATACGGGCAATTAGCGGGCCAGGTAGGGGCAAGGCGGCTCCGTATGGTCCGATATGGGGCGAGATTACCTTGATTTTTATGGCGTACGTGGTGGGTGGAGTCGCTTGAGGATTAATTTGTGGGAGATGAGAAGGAGCAGGAGGAGGAGGAGGAGGAGGAGGAGGAGGAGGATAATACAGAAGCAGGATGAGTAATAGTTTGATTATTCGTTTGTACCCTCGACAGACAGACAAATAATTACAGACAATGAGAGAAAGGAACGAAGAAATGGAGGAGGAGGAGGAGGAGGAGGAGGAATAAACACTACTTCCAACTACTCTTAACTACCTGAATGCTTCTTGAAACTACTTTTTGCCGGTGCCTTACTGATGCGGAGGAACGCTTGTGTGTGTGTGTGTGTGTGTGTGTGTGTGTGTGTGTGTGTGTGTGTGTGTGTGTGTGTGTGTTTGGCGTATAAGTGACCATTACGCAGGGGCGGTGGCTTCCTAGGTCCATTCTCCTCCACCTCCTCCTCCTCCTCGTCCTCCTTCTCCTCCTCCTCCTCCTCCTCCTCCTTCTCCTCCTCCTCCTCCTCCTCCTTCTTCCTTCTCGTTTCTCCTCCTCATTTTTCATGCATTCCTTCTTATTTTTTCTTTTTTAAATCTTAGAACATTTTGACTTTTTTTTATCAACATTTTTATTATTTTCTTTCTTCATATATTTATTTCCGGCTTTGGAAGTTCAACAAATAAATATTCTTTCTTTCTTATTTTTCTATTTCAATGATCCTTCTTATATGCTACGTCATGCGGTTAGTCAGTCTCTCTCTCTCTCTCTCTCTCTCTCTCTCTCTCTCTCTCTCTCTCTCTCTCTCTCTCTCTCTCTCTCTCTCTCTCTCTCTCTCTCTCTCTCTCTCTCTCTCTCTCTCTCTCTCTCTCTCTCTCTCTCTCTCTCTCTCTCTCTCTCTCTCTCTCTCTCTCTCTCTCTCTCTCTCTCTCAGAAGGGCACGCCGCCTCATCTTTGCCTGTCCTTTCCTCCTTCCCCCTTCCCTTCATCCCCTTCCCTTCCTCTCCCTTCCTCCCTCCCCTTCCTCGCCTCCCTCTTCCTCTCCCTTACTCGCCGTCCCCCTTCCCTCCTTCCTCGGCGCCCCAGGGGGAGGTGGTGGCCCTGATCCTCTCTCCTGATAGCGGCGTGTGTGCCAGACTCCACCAGAACACACACACACACACACACACACACACACACACACACACACACTAAAAAATCACACTTCCACATTAGTCAAACATACTATAAATAAACACTTAGAACAGTCTAGTAAATGAGGTAAAAAAAACTAAAAAAACACGTCTAATACGAGAAGCAACGATCCATCAGGACTTCTTAGACTGACAGACAGAGTACCACATCAACAAGGCCATCACACACACACACACACACACACACACACACACACACACACACACACACACACACACACACACACACACACACACACACACACAAATCACCAAAATTAATCAGCTTAACGTTCCCAGACAAACAGCGACAGACAGACGGAGAGACACGATTCAATATGCTAAGTGACGGCAGACAAAACGTAAGACTCGCCAACACACGCACGCACAAACACACACACACAGCCAGACGAACAAACAAACAAGCGGACCGTCAATGTTTGTTACCAGATACCGGATTATAGACGAGGAAAAAAATATAAATAAAAACCATCCACCAGAAAGGCCACGTTGACAGACGGACAAATATATAGAAGGAAGAGTAAATAAACGTCTTAACAAATTCAGGAAGACTCGAGATCATGTGCATGTGTGCGTGTGTGCGTGTGTGTGTGTACTTAGCGATGCCGGTCGACGAAAACAAACTAAAGTGGTCTTACAAATGCCGGACAAACAGAATCAACAAACGTGAAATCGAATACTCTTTATGGACGCCGAGGAGGTGAAGAGGAGAGAATTAATGCATTCGAGAGAGCAAAAGAGAGAGAGGGATAAAACGAGAGAAAGAGAGAGGGAAGAGGGAAAGAGGGAGCAGATCTGTAGACTGAGGAATACTACACCAACACAACAGACTGAAATGCTGAGGATAAAAAAAGATAAAACAGTGAGAGAGAAGAAGAGGGAGATAGAGAGGGAGCGTATCTCAAGACTGTGGGATGCTGCAGAAACACAACATACTGAAGGGCCGAAGAGAGATTAATAATAAGATTGTCAGAGTGGGAGAGGAAGTGGGAGGTGGGGGGAGCTGTTCTGTATTATTGGGTGATTATGAACATAAGAATAGGGCAGAAGAGAGGGAGAGGCAAAATGAGACAGAGGGAGAAGAAGAGAGGAAGGTCGGGAGCGTATGTGTAGACCGAGGAATACTGAACAAATGAAAAGAGCAGACGAGAGGGAGAGATAAAAAGCGAGGTAGAGAGAGAGAGGAAGAGGGAGGTCGGGGGAGAAGATCTGTAGCCTGCGGGATGCTGCACAAACACGAGACTGAAGGGCCGCGAGCACAGATGCATCTCAAATAAATCTCACTCGAGGCTCGGGTTTGGTGTCCTTTCCCGATAACAATACACGATCGGGCTTACGCAAACAAACTGGCCACCGCTGCGATAATATACAGCGAAGTGATCCAGTGGTATTAAGGCCCCACAATGGAAGGTTATACAATTTGCCCGCTATGAAAATAAACAACGAAGTGCTTGAGTTAGTGCTTCTTTGCCCCATTAGGATCCTACGCTACATTTGCAGGTGAAAAATTATCATGAAGTAGAGAGAGGAGGGTAGTTAGTTTTTTTTTTTTTTTCGTCTTCATATATAGGGAAGTGAGGAAGGTGGGTAGGAGAGGATGAGGACACACACACACACACACACACACACACACACACACACACACACACACACACACACACACACACACACACACACACACACCGAAGTCACAGGAGACGAGAAAATGAGAATCAATCAACAAACATTGCCTTCTCCTCCTTCTCCTCTTCCTCCTCCTCCACCTCCTCCTCCTCCTCCTGCTTCTCCTTCCCCTACCCATCTTCCTCCTGCTCTTCTCCTTATCCTACTTATCTTCTACCTCCTCCTCCTCCTATGTCCCTGGAGGCTGTTGACCCCTGAAAAGCTAAGACACGCTGACGAAGGCACAGACGAACCTCCACATCCTTTCCTTCCCTATAAATGTCGACTTTACTTTTATCTCCTACGTATTGCATCATACTCTTTTTCTTTTACTTTCGTAACATTCCACATTGTCTCATTTCTGGGGTCAAGTAACAAAAAAGAATATCAAGGTTTTCTCTCTCTCTCTCTCTCTCTCTCTCTCTCTCTCTCTCTCTCTCTCTCTCTCTCTCTCTCTCTCTCTCTCTCTCTCTCTCTCTCTCTCTCTCTCTCTCTCTCTCTCTCTCTCTCTCTCTCTCTCTCTCTCTCTCTCTGGGTGTATATAGTTTTCTTTTTCTTCCTCGTTTTCTTTGTTTTCGTGTTAATCGTGTTATTTTAGCGGTTTTTTTTCTCCTTTTTTTTCTCAACGGTGGCAAGTGTGAGCTCTTTCTTTCTCTTCGTCCGTCTGTCTTGATTGTGTAAATATTTGGGGTAAAGCGATCTGGCCATTCAAGTGTGTGTGTGTGTGTGTGTGTGTGTGTGTGTGTGTGTGTGTGTGTGTGTGTGTGTGTGTTTTGTGACTGGATTCGTTGTTATTCGCTTGCCCACGTGTACCTTCTTTATTCTCTCTCTCTCTCTCTCTCTCTCTCTCTCTCTCTCTCTCTCTCTCTCTCTCTCTCTCTCTCTCTCTCTCTCTCTCTCTCTCTCTCTCTCTCTCTCTCTCTCTCTCTCTCTCTCTCTCTCTCTCTCTCTCTCAAGGAAACACAATAACATCCTCATTTCTATCAAGCAAAACGTCTCGGAAATCCCCGGGATCACAAAAATCAACTCTAACAAACTACAACAAATATATACTTTTTTTTACATCCTAATCTTAAAAAAAAAACTATACACTTAATTCTAGCTCTTCTTCCAGTACGACATAATCTCCTTCTCTTTCTCTATGTCACTCTTCTCTCGCTCCAATGTCTTTCTCTTTCTCAGATGATCTCCCTCCCTCACAATCTCACTAACCATATATGCCTCCTGCATGCCGCTAGTCTCATAACAATCTGGCTTTAGGAGACGAAACGTAAAACTAAACCGATTATAACAAGGCAAGCAAGGGCGGGGACTACGAGAGAACGAGGATGGTGTATTCGATTAAGAGGACGGGAATGCGGGAAGGTGGGTGGAGGGGGTCGGTAAGGCACGTGTGGAGGGGAGCAGAGTGGAACGTATGATACAAGGGAAGGGGGTGAGGGGTGAGGTATGAGGCAGGATAGGGACGAATTTTGGGGGTGAGTAAAGGCATGAGGAGGGATAAGGAAGGATGGGGAAGGAGAAGGAGGGATGGAAAGAAGTGGGGAAGGATAGGGACGAGTTTTGGGGGTGAGTAAAGGCATGAGGAGGGATAAGGAAGGATGGGGAAGGAGAAGGAGGGATGGAAAGAAGTGGGGAAGGAGGAGGAGGAGGAGGAGGGCTCGAGGAAGGTGAGGAGCAGGGCAGGGACGAGTTTTGAGGTGAGTAAAGGCATGGGAAAGGATGGGGAAGGAAGGGGAGATGGGGAGTAGGAAAGGAGAAGGGGGAGTAGCAGGAGGAGGCGGAGGAGCAGTGAGCAGTAATCAAGACGACATTGTATTCACCGTGACCCTGAGGAAGCGGGGTGCAGATGCTTGGCCAAACTGACTCTTCTCTGGCCGCTGAAAAGACACCCCCGAACACCTGGGACTCTACCTTACCGTGACGACCTATTCACCGCCCCGAAACACCTCCGTCTGATAAAATGAAGTTAGAAATCAAGGTTGTGCGACGATGGGACAAACTGGCAGTCTCTGTGGACTCTGCCAGTGACTCACTCTGACCATCTGGGACACAAGATTAACGTCACGAGCTATTTATTACTCTGAAACGCGTCCTTCTCCTCTATTTACTGCCTTTGAAAGCGTCTAAATACTCTAATAAACCCAGAAATCAGAGCTATATGGAGTTTGCCTTACATTGCGAGTGACTAAATTAACGAGACATTTTTTTTCACTGCCCCCAAACTTTGTCTCAGCTCTCATGAAGCCAAGAAACCAGGGTCTGTTGAGAGGCTTTCAATGCGCTGTGTATGTGTGCGTCAAAGTTTTCCACCGCTAGCCATCTGTACCATCCCCAGGCTTTCTTTCTTCCTCCCCGCTTAGATATGCATGAACTTAGTGTCCTCTCCCTGTCTCCCTCTCTGTCTCCCTTCTCTGGTCCCTCTAATGAAGCCAGAAATCATGGGTTGTTACAAGATTCCTGTTACACCGCTAGCCTTCTGCTCTATCGCCTCCGTTCTTCCCTTCCTTCCTTCTCCCCCCGTCGAGATATGCATAAGCTGATTGTCCCTTCCTCTGTCTCACTCTTCCTTCCTCTTGTATGGTAAGGAAGGGGAAGGAGGATAAGGGGCTGGGAAAGGGGGTGAGGGAGGGGTGTATACTGCGGCCTTCTGTATGGTAATGTCGCGGGAGAAAGCGACTTCGAGGAGGGTCAGGAGGTGGTCGTGGGGCGAGGTGAGGGTGAGGGGTTGGTGTAGTTCGACCTTCACAAGTGTCTCGTTCCTTGGTTCAGCGGCCGCCGTTCGGACCGTCGATGGAAAATGGCGGTTGTTTGCTTTTCGTGTGTCCTCCCTTGGCAACATATGCGAGGACGAGAAGGTATTTGCGCGCTATTTGTATGCAAGTTGTTGATTTGGCTACAACGGCAAGGCGGATAAGTAACTAAACAATGTGAATACGTGAAGAAAATCAAGAAAATTCCGCTGCTGTCCTCAAGTAAATAATAGAATGAACACACGCACGGAAAGTTTCAATTTTAAGATATGTAAATTAACTTTGCTTCCCTTGTTACTCAACCTTCTTTTTTTTCTCTCTAATCAGTATTGGAACGCGGACCACAGCTGAGAAAGGAGTCCCAATACGCGATCGTGTGCCTGCATATTTACACAGAGACATTAATTTTACATACTGATAACATTTCGAATATTCAAGAAAACAAGCAAAAACAAACTAGAGAGTATAAAGAGTATAGAGTCGGATAGAGATGGAGAAATGAGGATGGAAGGAGAGGGAAGGAGAGGAGAAGATAATAAAAAGGGTATATATGAACCAGCAGATGAAATGAGAAGAGAAAAATGGGTGAATGTGAACCAGTAGATAAAATGAGAAGAGAAAAAAGGGTGAATGTGAACCAGCAGAGGAAATGAGAAGAGAAAAGGATGAATTTGAACGAACAGAGGAAATGAGAAGAGAAAAAGGGTGAATGTGAACCAACAGAGGAAATGAGAAGAGAAAAGTATGAATTTGAACGAACAGAGGAAATGAGAAGAGAAAAGGATGAATGTGAACCACGAGATGAAATGAGAAGAGAAAAATAGGATAAATGTGAGCCAGTAGATGAGACGAGAAGAGAAAAAAGTATGAATGTGAACAAACAGAGGAAATGAGAAGAGAAAAAAAGGATGAATATGAAACAGCAGATGAAATGAGAACACAAAGGAACACAAAGGAAGAACAAACAACAGCAGACCTGCTGGTCCTTACGAGGTTGTTTGTGACAAGCTACACTAACTATCTAATCAAAGGTGGAAGATGAAGGACAGCAAAGGCGAAGGCTCCTCCCCACCCCCCCATCCCTCCAGCCAAAGCTGGCAGGAAAGGAAAAAGAACCATGCAGCATGGAAAAACTGCATGGAATTTATGTAGGAAAGAGGAAAGAACTACCATTACTGCTACCACTAACCGGGCGATAAAAGCGGACAAGGACACCAGTATTCGAAAGAACTTAACGTTATTACGACAATGAGTAATATCTTAGTTGCTGGTTGGATTCAAAACACTTGTCTAATCTATTCTTGAAGGCCGTAACTGTTGTACTATCAACGACATCACAAGGTAGAGAGTTCCAAACATTAACAACTCGATTGAAGAAGAAGTGTTTAGCTTCGTGCGACGAGAATCTTTTACCACTTATCTTCAAATTGTGATTTCTTCTTGTTCTATTTGATCGATCAATTGTAAAGTAATCTTCCGCATTAATATCACTGAATCCTTTGAACATTTTAAACACTTCTATTAGATCGCCTCGCATTCTTCGTTTTGATAGGCTGAATAAATTTACTTCTTTAAGCCTTTGTTCATATGACAAATTTCTCAACCTAGGAATCATCTTTGTTACTCTTCGTTGGACCCGTTCCAACTTTTCTATGTCTTTTCTGTAGTAGGAGACCAAAACTGTACACAGTACTCTAGACGGTCGAACCAACGAATTATACAGTTTTAATATTACTTTTCCGATTTATTATTAAAGACTCGTCCGATGAAGCCAACCAATTTGTTTGCAGTTTTAACTACCTCTGAACAATGCTGACCGGGCTTTAAATCGCTTGATATAGTGATTCCAAGATCCTTTTCTTTACTTACTGCAGAAAGTTGTTGGTCATTCATTACGTACCGAACGCGATTGTTATTTTTTCCGATGTGCAACACTTTACATTTCTCAACGTTAAATTTCATTTGCCATTGATTGGCCCAACGTGCAAGTCGATCTATATCTGATTGTAAAGCTTCTTCGTCGAGTATCGCAGTTACTTTACTAGCAATTTTTGTGTCATCAGCAAATTTTGATACTTTGCAAGTGAGCCCATCATCGATATCATTAACATAAATTAAGAAGAGCATGGGGCCAAGCACTGATCCTTGAGGTACGCCGCTTTTGACATCGAGCCAGTTAGATGTAACACCGTTTAGAACTACTCTCTGTTTCCGCTCAGAGAGCCAGTCCGCAAGCCAATTGTGAATGTTACCCGAGATACCGTGCGCCAGTAGTTTGCTGAGCAATCGTTGGTGGGGGACCTTATCAAATGCCTTTTGAAAATCCAGATATATGATATTTACTGATCTGCTTTCATCGAACACCTCAAAAATATAGTGAAAAAAATCAAGTAAGTTAGTCAAACACGAACGTTAAATGAGGAGAAAAGGATGAATATGAAACAGCAGATGAAATGAGAAGAGGAGAAAAGGATGAATATGAAACAGCAGATGAAATGAGAAGAGAAAAAAAGGATGAATATGAAACAGCAGATGAAATGAGAAGAGGAGAAAAGGATAAGTATGAACCAGCAGATTAAATAAGTATAACCAGAGAAGAAGAAATGAAAAACTATACCACTGACATGCTGAGTAAAGAGGAGACTATCACGACACCTTTCCACCCTGAATTGACCTCTCGTTTGACCTCTCGATCTCTTATTCTTTTGCCGGAGCAGCGTTTAGCGAGTTTTTCCTGTTACTGTTTTTATTTTTCGCCCTTAAACTGCCTTCCTTGCTGTATAAACCAACCAACCAAACGAGCAAACTAGCGGGATTTGCTTCACCAGGTGGCGCCAAGACCTCGCTAACACACCTGCTGCGCTTACGGCTTCGCTGCATTCACATATTTTCTAGAGTTCGTAGAGTCAAGTAACGAGGAAAAAATAAAATAGAAATGCGTGAGACTCCCGTAGGCGCGGCACGCACTCACTTAGCGATGCCCCCTGACTGCCCACACGCCCTCACCTGCATCGCTAACACACCTGTCTGCCGCCCCATTCCGCCCCCCTCCCCCCTCCTCCATGAGCCTGCCCCTGTGCACCTTACCTGGCCAATCGTGCATCCCTGGGCATCTAATTGAGGTGGTGTGTACTATATTCAGAAGTGGGGTACTAGTGCGGTGGTTGAGGCAGGGGGGAGGGGGGGTGGATAGAGTGGGGGGACGATCGTAGGGACAAAGATATTCTAATGCAGTTGTTTTTTTGTCTCGTGTGTGTGTGTGTGTGTGTGTGTGTGTGTGTGTGTGTGTGTGTGTGTGTGTGTGTGTGTGTGTGTAAATGGTAGTGCTTTCATGAATATATATATATATAACAGATTATCCTCTGACGGGGTGAAGTGAAATATATCTATGGGAAAGTCAAATATATATAAGCTCCAGTCTTTTTATGGAGCTAAGGACGAATTATGGCTGTTTTCATAAGGTTATAATGTTCTCATATTTACACACACACACACACACACACACACACACACACACACACACACACACACACACACACACACACACACACATCCATACATTAAAAAAAGGCTCTCTGTAAAATGCTTTATAAATATTAATCCTCAAGCATGACTTAAAAGGTAATGAAATGCCTGTATCCATCACCACCACCACCACCACCATCACCACCGTACCTCTCTATATACATAAAAAAGGAAAGAAAAAAGAAGAGAGAGAGAGAGAGAGAGAGAGAGAGAGAGAGAGAGAGAGAGAGAGAGAGAGAGAGAGAGAAAACAGAAAAAAAACAGAAGAAAAAATATATAACCGTGTCACAGCAAGTAAGAAAGAGGAAGAGCCAAATAAAGAGACCGACAAATGTGGAAAAGAAAGACAAATTTAAGGAAACAGAAAAAGGGAGGGGGAGAGAGAGAACGAAAATGGTGCGGGAGGAGGAGGAGGAGGGGGAAGAGGAGAAGGAGGAGGAAGAGGAGGAGGAGGGGAGACAGGGTCCACTACAGCCAACACGAGCTCTTCCTGCCCCCCTCGCCCCCTTTGGCCCCCCTCCTACCCCCCCTCCTCCTCTCCCATAACTCACGCCCCGCCCGCTAGGTGTCACCCCACTCAACCCTGGCGCATTAGAAAACGGAACTGGCCACTTGATTTATTACAGGTAACATACAGGTGCTCTCTCTCTCTCTCTCTCTCTCTCTCTCTCTCTCTCTCTCTCTCTCTCTCTCTCTCTCTCTCTCTTATCAGTATGCTTCGCCAAGACAAATGTGGAGAGGTTTGTTTTATGTTTGTGTTTTAATATCCAGTAATGGTCGTGCGGTGGCCGGCTGGCGGTGTTTGAAAGGGAGGAGGAGGAGGAGGAGGAGGAGGAGGAGGAGGAAAAGGAGGAGGAGGAGGAACTGAGAGCGGCGGTGCATAACTAGAGGGAGAAGAATGAAAAGAGGAATGAAGAATGAGGAGGAGAAAAAGGAATACCGAAATCAAAAGCAAAAGGAGGAGGAAGAGAAGGAGAAGAAGGATGAAGAGGAACAGGAGGTGGTTGTGCATAGCTAAAGGAAGAATAAAAAAGAGAAATGAAGAATGAGGAGTAGAAAGAGGAATACAGAAAGAAAATTAAAAGAAGGAGGAGGAAACAAAGAGGGAAGAGAAGGAGGAAGAGAAACACAGAAAGAAAATTAAAAGAAGGAGGAGGAAGCAAAGAGGGAAGAGAAGGAGGAGGAGGAAGAGGAACACAGAAAGAAAATTAATAGAAGGAGGAGGAAAAAAAGAGGGAAGAGAAGGAGGAGGAGGAAGAGGAACACAGAAAGAAAATTAAAAGGAGGAAGAGGAAACAGAGGGGGAAGAGGAGGAGGAGGAGGAGGCGGAAGTATACGACAAAAAGAGGACCTAAAATTAGAGATGA